>NC_053430.1:72845145-72958753 GCF_007990345.1 Gossypium hirsutum | reverse complement strand
CTCCCTGCACGGGGCTTCAATACTGATGCCGTTTGCTTCTCTGAAAACTAGACTCAGAGAGGAATCTGTACATATATGGTACGACCCCTAATTATCTCTGGTTAATTTATAATGAATTTCCAAATATCGGAGTAGGGAATCCAGAAACCGTTCTGGCCCTGTCCCACAAAAATCTGATTATCTCTTAATATACTGCCCATATGATCTTTTCGTTACTTCCTCATGAAAACATACTCATCGAGCTTCGATTACATAATTTATTCATCAATTAATTCCACTCCTACTATTTTTAGTGATTTTTCAATCTCATGACACTGCTGCTGCCAGCATCTGTTACGAAAGTAACTAGGTCCATTTCATGCCTACCCTTGATCCAACTCAATCGAACATTCGTGCCATTTTCGCATGGCTTAAAGTTTACATGCCAAAGTTCAAACACAACGTAATAGCTTATACATGCCAAAATGTTCTTCTATGCCAACTAAGAAGAAAGTACCAAAACTTGCTATCCGGTGTGATGACTTCGATGACGGCCTGACCCCGCAAAAATAGATGAGTCCAAGCAACCTATAATGGGTGACAAGGAAAAACGAGTGAGTTTATAACTCAGTAAGTCATAAGCAATGCACTACCATCCATCAATAACATTATCACAAGAGGAAACAAAATAGAACGAGACAATTTACTCCATCCATACCGAACCATACCATAGTTCCTCCAACCTATCGATTCAGGTTCATATCAATTCATGCATTCACATTCCATATACTCATCAATAGGACATTGAAGCATTTTCTTAAATCAATTTATTTTCGTTACAATCAAACGACTAAACGGCCTTTCACCTATCCTACGATAAATTTTATGTACGTGACTTCAAGTATATTTGTCACATAGGTTCAAACTTACCGAGCTCAACACCAAGTATAAGCATAGCACCTATTAGCCATGTACTCAAGACACTTACCCGATCCGCTGTCCGCGATCGACTCAATAGTGTCGCACACATAGTGTCCATAATGATTCACGAATGTATATTGAGTCCGCACACTCAGTGCTATATAATCAACTCGCACACTTAGTGCTACGTAATCAAATCGCACACTTAGTGCTACATAGTCAAACTTGCACACTTAGTGCCGCATGGTCAATTCGCACACTTAGTGCATCATATTCATTTCGCACACTTAGTGCAACATAGTCAAATCGCACACTTAGTGCTGTACAATTTAATCCCGCGCACTTAGCGCCAATCTCATGGTCATAAATGGTTATACCCGCACGTTTAGTGCCGAGATCAACAACTCAGTACATCTTACCTCTTTTCTTTTCATTCAACAATTTCATCATCACATACGTACATGCATATATATATATGTATATTTATTCATTCCATTCAGCATCAATACATAAACATTATGACCATTTGAAATAATACCAACTACATGCTTAATGACTTACCTTGTGTTGGGTAAGACGGTTCCAACTCGGCTACTCAGTGATCTTTTCTTTGCCTTTGCTTGATTCTCCTCCTTTAGCTCCTTGAGCTTAATCAATAATTCACTAGTTTAACCATCTTGTTAAACATTCATAATTCAATTACACATGCTTATGTATGTTTGTATATTCGGCAACCATCCTCACTAATTACTCATGTTGATGGCCGAATGGATGTATGTGTGTACAATGTCAACTATAACATCATGTAATTCCACATATGACTACATTTCTTAAGTTCCACATCTTAATGCCCATTATACATAATCAAATTTAACATCATATATATATTTACTCATGTGGCCGAATATACATACTCCCATATAATATCAAGTACTCACTTTAAGTATATTGCCGAATATACTTAATCATACACACACCTAACCAAAATAATTTCTAAAATCTTTATATCATTTATAATACATCTAATTATCCTTTTTCACATTATCAACTCAAATCACATACATTATTTACTATAACATCTTTACATTCGGCATTGGTGTCAACCATAGTAGCCGATTCTTCCTACTTTGTACCCATGCATCTATTAATCCTTAGTTGGTTCAAACACTTCACACACTAGGATTCATCAAATTTTTAACAAGAAATAAAATCTCTAATCCTCAAACTACCATGGCCGAACCTTCATGGAGTTGCTAAGACTCCTCATTTCTACTTCTCACACACTCTCACATCCAAACCCTTTTATTAAACACCCAAAGTCAACCATCTCCTTACCTCATCACCAAAGACATCAAAATACCAACCAAGAATGTAACATTCATGGCCGAATGTCATCTCCATCATTTAACAAAGTTTGAACCATGGCTAGGTAGATTTTGAACTTACAACTTAAAATATACATGAATCTCAAAGAATAACATTAAACATACCTCAATCTAGTTACATGCATGGCCAAACTTCCTCCTAATCCTCTTCCTTAGGATTTTCGGTCAAAAGAGGTTGAAAAAGGATGAACAAAACCTTTCTTTTCCTTCCTTTAGCTCACGGCAATGGGGTGTATGCATGAGACCATTATTATTATTTTTTTCTTTTTTTTTTCATCACCCTTCCTTTCATTATTTAATTATCATGCTTATTATTTTATTTTCCTTACCATACATCACTAACACAACATGTTGGTGACATGTTTCCACCCATAGCATGGCCGGCCACTACATATTAGGGAGGGGGAATTTGACATGCAAGTCCCCTTTTTCTTCCACATGCACTAATAGGTCCTCATGCATTGACCTATCACATTTTAAAATTTTCTCATATAAGTCCTATTGACTAAATTCACATGCAATCGACTAAATCGAAGCTTGAAATTTTCACACATTCATGATTACATATTCTAGACAATAAACATCACATTCAAACCTTTCGGTGACTCGGTTTAGCGGTCCCGAAACCACTTCCCGACTAGGGTCAATTTTGGGCTGTCACAATTATGGTGCCGAGTTTATGAATTTATTTAAAAATATGTCTATGGTACATGAAGTGCATTGAATTATCATACATAAATGTGATTTCTATGGTTATGGATATTATGGGAAATTGTAAGTTCATATGATTTTTAATAAGACAATGTGTAATGTAATGTTATTGCCTTGATATCAAATGAGATGTAAGTTTATATGTAAGTAATACATCAATATTACTTGTATTATGATATTTTATAATAATATTGGAAATATGTTTGTGGATAATTACTTGATTAGTAAAATTGTTGGAAAAGAGAGAGAAATCTCAGTTGAACCTTCGGAAAGATTGGATGATACAGATAGTATGTAGCTAGGTCACATGTATGGTGCTGGGTGCACATCATGTGTACAAGAGAGCTATAAGACATTATTATGTAGCTAGGTCGCATGGGTGATACTATGCGTACACCATGTAGACAAGAGAGCTACGGGATATATGTAGCTAGGTCACATGCGTGGTTCCAGGTGAAGGACACCATGTAGACAAGAGAGCTACGAGATAAATTGCCTAGGTCACATGGGTGGTACTGAGTGTTCACCATGTGTACAAGACAGCCGAACTATATGATGGGTGGATGTGACAGCCCTAAATTGACCCTAGTCGGAAAGCGGTTTCGGGACCGCTAAACCGAATCACCGAAGTATTTGAATATGATATTTATTGTCTAAAATGTGTGAATATGAATGTGTGAAAGTTTTAAGCTTCGATTTAGTCGATTGCATGTGAATTCAGCTAATAGGACTTATGTATGACACTTTTAAAATGTGATAGGTTAATCTATAAGGATCAATTAATGCGTGTTATAAGAATGAAGGGTTTGCATGTCAAATTCCCATTTATAATGAGTAGTGGCCGGCCAAGGATGGGTCATTGATGATAATATGAATTTTCTATTAGCATTATGAGTTTAGAAAATAAAATAGTGAATTAAGAATGATAAAACATGAGGTGAGTGGGAGGAGAAACCAAAGTTGTCTCACCCTTACTCCCCCATTGCCGTGACTAGAGAAAGAGGAGGAAGAAAAATCTTTAGGGAAGAAATTCGGCCAAGGTGGATAGCAAGAGGAAGGTAAGTTCAATGCCATTCTTGAAAAAAAAACTTATGCACCATTTGGATGATTAGTTAAATTCTACCTATTTGTGGTTTGAAGATAGTTTTTGTGTGAGTTAAGTTTCGGCTAAAGTAGATTTGTGTTGATGTCATTAGCATGCTAAGTGTGAAGCTTTGTAATGATACATGTGATGGTGGATTGATGATTCTTGGATTTTCTTTTTAGCATTTTTGAGTTAGTCATTAAGTTCTTTGCTTAACCCATGGCAAAATTTGAAACGGTGTGGTAGCTAGAGCATTCGGCCATGGTAGAAAATGGAAGAGATATATGGTTGCTGTTTCATGTTAAATTTAGATGAACGATGGTAGATGAGTGTTTGAACTATACAAATAATCATATGTGAGCATTGGGTGCTAAGGGTAAAGAATCGGCTACCTTATTATGTACCAAGACCGAATGTGAATTTGATTATGTTTGAGTAATTTATATGCTTAAAATTGATGTAGTATAAATTATCATGTCCTTGCCGAATATATATTTGATCAAAGAGGAGTTTGTTATTGAATATTGGTTCGGCTACTAAGCTAGGAAATAATTGTTGGAAACATGGTATCTAAGCACTTATGTAGATATATATATGACACTTTAAGTAAAATTGTTCATTTGATAAAGTTGGCTAATAGTTCAAGTAAGGATTACTCTATTCGAGAATGTAAATGAATTGAGGGTTGATGTTTAAGTGAGGTAAGCATAGGTATATTCAGTTTGTAGTTTTATAAATGTGATATGAGTGTTTTGTTTTGTAAATGAGTAGTATGTTAAGAATGGTTCTAAAATATATATGGATGCCATGTGATTGTGGTTGACTGGGTAGCAAATTGTTTGATTTAGCTCAAGAGCTTAGAGGATCAAAGTTGGATAAGGGAAAGGAAAAAGTGATCGAATAGCCGTTGAAATCGCTCGACAACATCTGAGGTAAGTTTCCGAGTAATGGAACTTAGTTTATGATTTGATTAAGTCATGACATATAGCATAACTAATAAACGAATATATAATGATTCTACTTGAATTATATATTGAGGTGATTAGTTTATACTTGTGACGGGGTAGCCAAATGTGCATGGAGATCATGTTATAAGCAAATCAAAATCATGCTCTTTGTATGTAGCTATTGAGCCGAAAATGGTAATGCTTGATAAGTGACTTGTGTTTGAATTCTAGTTATGAAAATGAAATATAGATGTGTCATGATTTATTGATATGTGCATGAATATTCGGATGATAACCGGGCTAAGTCCCGAAGGCATTTGTGCTAGTGACTAATTTCGGGCTAAGTCCCAAAGGCATTTGTGCGAGTTACTATACCCGGGCTAAGTCCCGAAGGCATTTGTGCGAGTTACTATAACCGGGCTAAGTCCAGAAGGCATTTGAGCGAGTAGCTATATCCGGCTAAATTCCGAAGGTACTTGGTTTGGGAATGAGCGATCTTGCTGTAATAATTTCAATTAATACGCTTGTAAATCCCCAACGATGAGGTATGTTTTGTATATGCATTGGAATAATTGATTCCTTTTAAATAGTATTCGCTCAATCGATTAACAAGCTTCCGGCCTTTAGTCAAGTTGATTCCTTATGTATGAATATAAGGGTTGGAAATGTGAAGTAGGTATGATTGTGAGAATATGTGTATATGAAATTATTCGTTTAGTCATATGAATGCTATACTTCAGTTGTGCATGATTTCATTACTCAAAACTTACTAAGCATTATATGCTTATTCCGTTTCTTTGATTCTCTGTTTTATAGATTTTGGTTCGTCAGCTATCGGACTCGGGAGTGTCAAATTCGAAGTCATCCACACTATCAAAGCCCTTTTGGTACTCTTTTAGTTGAACTCTGAAAATGGCATGTATAGGACTACCCTTTTGTTGTTGGTCATGTACCTTTCGGTAATGTATATATTTGGATAGCCATGCGAAAATGGCTTATACATATTTTGAGCATAGCGTTATAATCATTTTGTATGTTGTTCATGGAGTGGTATGGAAATGTTGGTAACGATTAGCCATTGGAATGGTTAATCACGATCATTTTGGTGCTATGTATAACAAAATTCTAGTTGATCCATGGAAAACCATGAAATAGGTAAAGTTTACCTTAAAAATAGATGCTGACAGCAGTAGTGATGTGGATTTGAAAAATCACTAAAAATAGTAGGAATGAAATTAAATAGTGAATAAATTATGTAATCAAACCTTGATTAATTTATTTTCATATGAAAGTAACGAAACGATCATATGAGCCGTATTTTATGAGATGTTTAAGTTTTCGTGAAACAGGGCCAGAGTGATTTCTAGATCCCCTGTTCCGACTTTGGAAATTCACTATAAATTAACTAGAGATAATTAGAGGTCATGCCCTATATTTACAGATTCCTTTTCGAGTCTAGTTTTTTTAGAAACAAACGACATAAGTATTGAAGCCCTGTACAGGGAGATATCTAAGTCGTAATGCATGAAGGTCAGAGTAGTCGAACCCTGAAACAGGGGAGACTTTAACTAAGAAACTGTACTAATTGGATCGACCAAAAATTCTAGAAAAAAATTTGTAGATGAACATATGAGTCTAGTTTCAGGAAAAATTACAGAACTGGTTTTCGAGTTTTGGAACTCGAGATATGATTTTTAAGGTGACGGTGACGCAGTTAGCCAGCTTTTCTGGAAATTTTAAAATGGACTGTGCAAATAAATGAATTAAGTCTATTAGCACCTCGTGTTCGACTCTGGCAACGGTCTCGGGTACGGGGTGTTACAGTGGAGCTATGTGCTGAAACCACCAAGTATCGAGGATAGATCCGAAGTGTTCAACGGGAGACTCTCTATGTATTGCTTTGTGAGTTTTGTGATGAATAAGTGCAGGAACTTGGTTGTGTGAATGATGTGTTCATTAAGTGACCAGGATGTGGTAAGATTATAAACAAGTAAGTTATACATGAGGATGATTTCATGGTGACCTTGTGATCATGGGCCTATACTTGTGATGTATGAAATGTGGTGAAAATGATTTGTGATATGTATGTTAAAATGAGGTTAATACAAAGAAAGTGTGAAAGAGTGAATTAGCAATAAAACTGTTTTGGACAATAGCAGTGACGTGATTTTGAAAAATCACCAAAAATAGTATAAATTGAATAAGAGACTCAATGAGATTTAAAATTAAAGCTTAATGCGTCTATCTTCATATAAAAGAAACGGAGAAAGAAAAGGAGTTCTATATTTTGAGATATTTATGTTTTTGTGAGACTGGTTCAGAATGATTACGTGATCCCCTGTTCTGATTTTGGAAAATCAAAACAATTTGGATAAAAATAATTAGAGGATTAAACTTATATTTTTAAAATCCCTAATGAGTCTATTTTCAAGATAAATCAACAAGAACATTATCCGAGTTCTGTACTGTGAGATAATTAATTTTTAGTAAAGAGTGGTCAGAACTGTAAGAAAGTGAAACAGGGGAAATTTTAATGAATAAAATGTACTAATTTGCTTAACCAAAAATTATGAAAATTTTATGGTGGAAATATATGTAAGTCTAGTTTTAGGGGAAATTTACGGATCTTAATTTGGAGCTCTGTAGCTCGAATTATAAATAAGTAAGTGACTATGACACATGTGGACAGTTTGATGTTAGCATTTATTAGTAAATTGTGAAATCGTACTTACAAGAATGCTATATACATTAAGGATGTGGAATGGAGAGGAGGAGGAGGAAAATAAATATATGTGGAATACATGGAAACTATGGTATATGAAATATTGATATAATGAAATAAATGATATGTGTTTATAAGAAAACAGAAAGAGAATGATATGTATCATGACATGTATATATATATGACTAGTCTCAATGTAATGCTTGTTGGGTATGGGGTTGAATTGAAATGTTTCAGGCAAACATGTTATTTTGCGCATCTCAATTGTGGTATTTTATAAAGATATGATCTAGTTTTAAATATGAATGCTTGATGATTAAGCTGAAGATATTTGGTAAGATAATAATCTTGGTATAAATGTATAAGTGGTACTATAATAAACAAGGTAAAATGAGTACGAGAGACACATGTATGATGACATACAAATGCTATGTTTGTGGTTTAATTGAGAATATTTAATCATTAAATGAATACCATGTTATATGCTTTTGATTTTGTATAAGTATGTTAGAGATTAAGGTTGACTAAAGCTTGGAAAATAGCCTAGGTATATTCCACACAGGCAGAAACACGACCATGTGTCTCAGCCGTGTATGGAACACGACTTTGGGACACGGGCGTGTGGAGTCTTAAAGCATGAAATTTCCAAGATTTTCGTAAGTTCTCGGTTTAGTCCCAAACCCTTTCTAAAGTATGTTTTGGGCTTCGTAGACTCAAATAAGGGACTATGTGTAAGTGAATGAACGTTTTGAAATATGAATGAAGTTTTGTGGTCTGTATTTTAGTTTAATGTTTGTATGTTTGCTCGGTAACACCTCGTACCCTATCCCGACCTCGAGTACGGGTAAGGGGTGTTACACTAATCTAAAACACATCTTTCATATTTCATCATCAAACAACAAAAATCACAAGATATCATCAATGGCATAACTCAAAATATACATTAAAATAAAAAATTTAAGCATGGGTCGGATACTACTGAAGCAACGATCTCAAAAACGTAAAAATTATCAAAAACTGAGTCCAAAATGACTTACCAATTTAACATGCAATTGCCAAACCTCATTTTGCAACCATGGATGTTTTTATTTTCCTACATTCGGCTATATGAAGGAAAATGGACTAAAATCATGGTTTTTGGTTTTATTTAATATATCATTTACTAACCATTTACCTTTTTAACCTTTAAAATAATGCATAATTTCCTTTATGCCAAACCATTAACATCCACAAACATATTAATGGTATAATTTCCATTTAAGGCAATCATATTTAAAAGCCGAAGCCAATCGACACCTTTAATAAATAGAATGCAACTTTTGTATTTTACGCGATAAAGTCCTTTTTAATAAATTAACCACTTAAACGATAAAATTTCTTTACGAAAATTTCAAAAAACTATAATATCATGTTATAAATATTAAAATAATAATATTTTTTGATGTCGGTTTTTGGTCCCGAAACCACTATTCTTATTAACCCTAAAAAGGGACTGTTACAAACGACAAATTCGAACCACCCAAATTCCAAAAGCCAAGTGACGTTGCATATAAAATAAAGGCAAAAATGCAACAAAATTGTTTGCGAGATGTCAAGTACTTCAAGTTTCTAGGCCGAGGGAATATTTCTAGCCGTTGTCCCAATCGGAGTATGATGGTCCTGAGAGACAACGGAGAAATTGAGACTGAAGATGAATCGAATGATGGGTCTTTACCACCACTAGATGATGCAAATGAAATGGAATATGTTGTTTATGGTGAACTTCTTGTGGTAAAAAGGAGTTTGAATATTCATGCCTCGGAAGATGAACGACAATAGGAAAACATCTTTCACACCCGATGCCATGTTCTGTAACACCCCGTACTCGAGACCGTTGCCGGAGTCGGACACGAGGGGTTCACAAACTAAATTCGCTTACTATCGCAGTCCATTTTAAATTTTTCCAGACAGCTGGCTAACTGTGTCGCTGTCACCTTAAAAATCATATCTTGAGTTTCACAACTCGAAAATCAGTTTCGTGATTTTTCCCTGAAACTAAACTCCAATGTCCATCTACATATTTTTTCTAGAATTTTTGGCCGGGCAAATTAGTACAGTTTATTAGTTAAAGTCTCCCCTATTACTGGGTGCGACTACACTGACCTTCATGCATTACAATTCGGATATCTCCCTGTACAGGGCTTCAATACTGATGCCATTTGTTTCTATAGAAACTAGACTCAGAGAGGAATCTATACATATATGGCATGACTCCTAATTGTCTCTGGTTAATTTATAATGAATTTCCAAAGTCGGAATAGGGAATCCAGAAACCGTTCTGGCCCTGTCTCACGAAAACCTAATTATCTCTTAACATACCACTCATATGACCGTTTCGTTTCTTCCATATGAAAGTGGATTAATCAAGGTTCATTTAGATAATTTATTCACTATTTAATTCTATTCATACTATTTTTAGTGATTTTCCAAATCTACATCACTGCTGCTGTCAGCATCTGCCTTTAAGGTAGACTTTACCTATTTCATAGTTTCCATGATTCAACTAGCCCTTTTAGCATAAATAGCACAAATTATGATAGTGATTAACCATTCCCATGGCCAATCCTTGTTAAGCATATCCACACCTCTCAATAACCATATCCATACCAAAAGATTATAACATTATGCTCAAACATATATAAGCCATTTTCGCATGGCTATCCAAAATTATACAAATCCAAAGGGTCCATCACCCACTACAAAAAGGGTAGTCCTATACATGCCATTTTCAGAGTTCAACCAAAAGTGTACCAAAAGGGCTTTGATAGTGTGGGCGACTTCGACTTCAATAATCCCGAGTCCGATAGCTGACGAACCAAAATCTATAAAACAGAGATTCAAAGAACGGAGTAAGCATTTAATGCTTAGTAAGTTTTAAGCAAGACAAAGTGTTCTCAATCACTATTATTGGTCATTCATTTCAACTGTTCGATGAAGTTAATCTAGAGCTTCATCTCGATCTATAATATCATTAAACGCAACACTTGGCTGCCACATATATACTTTCGAATAATAATGACCTAGATGGTCAAATATTTCCAAAGCAGATTCTCACATTTGGAGTTATAATATTAATCACATTTACCTACCTCTTTGATACTGATAATTCACCTCGAAATCACTCCACCGATGAGTAAGTAATACGTACCTGAACATCTTGAATACATAATACTTATTTGATGGTAACTTAATGCAGATACTCAATATCAAAGTCTTACTTGAATCCTAGCATTTAGCCGTCGGGTCTTTAAAGCTCGGATATAGTACGAGCACGAAGCCTACGGACATTAATCAGGATAATACTCTCGCATAAAGCCTGCGGGGTCTTAACCCGGATATAGTACTGACACAATTGCCCTTCGGGACTTATCACATTTATACACTTTCACATCCATCACGTTGGCCACTCGGCCCTGTCACATATATACACTTTCACATTCATCACATCGGCCATTAGGCCTCATCACATATATACACTTTCACATTCATCACATCGGCTATTAGGCCTTATCACATATATACACTTTCACATTCATCACATCGGCTATTAGGCCTTATCACATATATATACACTTTCACATTCATCACATCGGCCATTAGGCCTTATCACATATATATACACTTTCACATTCATCACATTGGCCATTCGGCCTTATCACATATATACACTTTCACATTCATCACATCGGCCATTAGGCCTTATCACATATATACACTTTCACATTCATCACATCGGCTATTAGGCCTTATCACATATATACACTTTCACATTCATCACATCGGCCATTAGGCCTTATCACATATATATACACTTTCACATTCATCACATCGGCCATTAGGCCTTATCACATATATATACACTTTCACATTCATCACATTGGCCATTCGGCCTTATCACATATATACACTTTCACATTCATCACATCGGCCATTAGGCCTTATCACATATATACACTTTCACATTCATCACATCGGCCATTAGGCCTTATCACATATATATACATTCACATCACAATTATCCAAATATACTTCACATATCACATATACTATCATGTATACACTTTGTCTTGGCCGAATCTACATTAATCATTTCCCAATGAATAATTCAATTTCACGCCATACTATCATTTCATATTCGAATACTCATAAACTTACAATTTCACAAATTTTAATATCAAAGATCCATCTAACACCCATGTATCGTTTTACGATATCACGATTTAGAATTCACGTATGGGTTTAATCAATAGCTTATGAGTAACTAAAACAAGTTTCATCCATGTTTACAACAAAATCACATATTCACTACGAGCTGTTTTCCTGAGCAGTAGTCACTAAATTATTTATAACTGGAGCTACAAAACTCCAAATCACTTACCGTTAATTTTCCCTGAATATAGACTCGTATATCTTCTATCCATAAAATTTTCAGAATTTTAGGTTTGGCCAATCAATACTAGATTTTTCTTAAAATTTCCCCTGTTTCACTGTTTGACTAATCTGACCACTCTTCACTACGAATCAAATTTCTAATTTTACAGAATTCAAAATGTGTTGTATTTGATTTCTTTTGAAACTAGACTCATTAAGGAGTCTAAAAATATAAATTTTATCTTATAACCATTTTTGTACAATTTATAATGATTTTCTAAAAACAGAACAGGGGATTTCGGAGTCATTCTGACACCGTCTCACACAACTTTAAATATCTCTTTATAGGAAATTTGTTTGCTCACAAGGTCTCTTTTATAAGAAACTAGACTAATTAAGCCTTGATTACATATTTTATTCAGCCTATAATTCCACACCAACAATTTATAGTGATTTTCTAAAATCACGTTACTGCTGCTGTCCAAAGCAAATTATTACAATTTGCTCTTAACTTTCCAAGTCCAAACACATATGAACTTTCCATTTGAGTTTAAGACATATCATGGCCACATCATATCTTATTAAATCAACTCATTATGTCCTATTATGATTGAATTCACTCAACTTTTAATCACTTAAAACTTACCTCGGAAGCGGTTGACGACTAGATATCCACGGCTATTCGTCTACTTTCTCTTTTCCCCTATCCGACTTTGATCCTCTTTGCTCTTGGGCTTAATTTAACAAATAAATTGATTTAATCATTTGAGCATCGAAAAGAGGAACTCAAGATACTTAGCCCATATATATATACATTAGACATTAAAGTCACATACATATGAAATCATGAATCAACTCAACATATTAACCCACACTTCCTTTTAGCCGATTGTCTAAGCCAAGATAAAAGCATCAATATGCTTGCCTCTAACCGAATACATGCAACACCAATCTTCTTCCTATGGACGAATATGCATGTCTATGTTGAGGCCGATTATATGCTTAATACTTCCTAAAAGTATGGTTACTTGTATTGATTATATATCATCTTGTTTCAAGTTCAAAACTCGGCTAATACGCATATATACACTAGTAATCAAATACTAACATTTTGCACTTCACCTTACTACCATTTCACATCTATTTTCTACCATGGCCGAATGCATCAAGACACCATACCATTCAATTTTGGTCATGGGTTACACAAAGAACTTAATGTCTAACTCAAAAATGCCAAAAAGAAAATCCAAGAGTCATCAATCACCATCACATGTATCATTACAAAGCTTTACACTTAGCGTGCAAATGACATCAACAGAAATCCACCTTAGCCGAAACTTAACTCATCTTCATACCTCATCACCACAACATCAAACATCAACCAAGAAGACAACACCCATGGCCGAATATCATCTCCATCTCATAGCAAAGATTTAAACCATGGGCTAGGTAGAACTCAAACTAACAACTAAAAACATGCATGAATCTCAAGGACAACATCAAACACACCTTAGTCTAGAAAACCACCATAGCCGATTTTCTCAAGCTCTTCCCCTTCCTTTCTTTCCTCTATTCGGCCAAAGATGTTCAAGAATGAACACTTTTTTTTTGTTTTCTTTCTTCAATTCACGGCAATGGGGGGGAAACATGGATGAGACAATTTTTTTCATCATCATTTACCTTTCCATTATTATTTTATTACCCATACTCCTTATTTTATTTTATTGTTTCCTCCCATGATGCACCAACACAACATGCCCATGACATGTTTTGCCCATCACCCTTTGTCCATCCTAATGTCATGGCCGGCCACTACTAGATGGGGGGAAAAATTGACATGCAAGTCCCCCCTTTTTCAACATGCACTAATAGGTCCTTATGTTTTGATCTATCACATTTCAAAAATGTCACACATAAGTCCTATTGACTAAATTCACATGCAATTTACTAAATAGAAGCTTAAAATTTTCACACATTTATTTTAGACAATAAATATCATATTCAAATAATTTGGTGACTCGGTTTAGCGGTCCCGAAACCACTTTCCAACTAGGGTCACTTTAGGGCTGTCACATGTTCAAAGAAAGGTATGTAGTGTAATCATTGATGGTGGGAGTTGCACTAATGTCACAACTAATGCAATGGTGGAAAAAGTTGTATTGCCAACACTTAAAGATCCTCAGCCATATAAGTTGCAATGGTTGAACAATGGTGGGGAGGTCAAGTTGACCGGGCAATTTGTAGTTCCTTTTTCCATTAGCAAGTATAGTGATAATGTAACACCCTAAACCCAGCATAGAAGTTAGGCCCGAATTTGCATGTCACATTGAAGTGTTTTTCGAAAACCATGTTCTCATTGAAAACCCTTCTTACTACTCAAAACCTCTGGCCATTTTAAAACTTGTGAAACATTAATTCCTTTAAAACCTTACTTGTTGCGGAAGGTTACTTTTAAACAGTTGCGGAAATGAGATATTTTGAAAACCAGTTGTTGTTTTGGAAAACCGTGCCCTACTTTTAATAGATATTAAGCATACTAAATAAATTTCCCAAATAAAAGGTTAAAAAAATAAAGAGGCCTCAATACAACCCAAATTAAAAACCAAAGTGCTTAACTAAATAAACGAAATAGAAAAACATGTGCAGTTGTGTGGTCATCTCCGAGTCCCTCTACGACACCGATCCACCTAACGCTGGGGATTACCTGAATAGTTAATAAATGGGATGAGTTTATGAAAACTCAGTGTGTAATCCCCTTACTAGAGTAACAGTCAATAAACAGACAAAATTCAGAATCAGTCTAGACCAGAGCCCATTACAGTAACAGTACAGTCTAGTTCAGAGCATACGTGGCCAAAGCCCATTACAATATCATTTGGGTCACAGCCCATAACAGAATTAATTGGGCCTAGCCCATCTTAGTGTCAATTAGGCCGAAGCCCGGATTACAATAATATCACAATAATATCATACATGCAATGATGTGCAACCCACCCCAATAATCCAGCCGCTACACACCAACTCCGTCCCCCAGTACACATCATGTGGGGATATAAATATCGACCCGTCCATCCGATACACATCAATGGTAGCCCGTGTAACACCCTGAATTTTGGGCCTAAAAATAATGGGCCTTGAGTTTGGGATCAGTTAGAAGGTGGCATAAATGAATGAAATGTGTTTAAATATTTTATAATTGCAAGTTTAGTTTAATTGTTAAGTGATTTAAGAGGGGTTGGTAGTGTGGAAAAAAAGTCCTGGGTTCAATCTAGGGCTTTAGCAAAATTTTGCATTTTTTTCAAAAAAAGGCCTTGAGCATTAGGTGGAAGGCTTATTAATAATCCCTAGTAAAATCTGACACAAGCAAATGCTTGGCCTAGTGGCAAAAGGCATTGGTAGCAAGCAAGAAGTCCAGGGTTCGAGTCCTGGCCTTGGCAAAAATTTTTATTACGCACATAAGTAGTAGGGGAACTAGTGTTTAGGCTTTATAAATGTGTTTGGTGGAAATTTGACACAAAGGATGTGCTTGACCCAGTGGTATGACGGCGTTGGGAGTAAGGAGAGGTGCTGGGTTCAAGTCGCGGCATGAGTAGATGTTGTGGGTTCTTTTTTTAGACAACATGGAGGTCAGCAGAAAGATTTTATAAATAATTAGGGAGAAAGAATGACATAAATAATGTAGGTGCCGTGGTGGCAAGGGACGTATAGTGCAGCCAAGAGATTGGGGGTTCGAATCTGAATGGTAGCAACCGATTGTAGCTAAACAAATGAAAGTTAAAGTTTAGCTTTGAGCAAGCTACATGGGACACATGAAGAGCTGGTCCATGAATGATCTATAAGCACCACAATTGCTTCTCCCCATATTCGGTCAATGTAGCAAGAAATAGCTTCTTTGAACTTCTTAGCTCATGCACGAGTGATCGGACCTAAGGGAAGGTCAATGGGTTCACCAGCAGTAGTCTTGGGCATGATCGCATCAAGAAGGATGTCCCGTGGTGTAATTTAGTGAGAAGTTGAATGGTGGTACTTTGAATTACCCAACTTATGAAAAAGAAATATATGCCTCAGTAAGAGCTTTGGAAACATGGCAACATTACCTTTGGCAAAAAAAAATCGTTATTCACACTAATCATGAGTCATTGAAGTATTTGAAGAGGCAGCATAAGTTGAACAAATGACACGCAAAATGGGTAGAGTTTCTTGAAACTTTTCCCTATATCATTAAGTACAAACAAGGTAAAGAAAACATTATTACCGATGCGTTTTCACGTAGGTATACTCTTAGCTCATGCACAAGTGATCGGACCTAAGGGAAGGTCAGTGGGTTCACCAGCAGCAGTCTTGGGCATGATCGCATCAAGAAGGATGTCCTGTGGTGTAATTTAGTGAGAAGTTGAATGGTGGTACTTTGAATTACCCAACTTATGAAAAAGAAATATATGCCTCAGTAAGAGCTTTGGAAACATGGCAACATTACTTTTGGCAAAAAAATTCGTTATTCACACTAATCATGAGTCATTGAAGTATTTGAAGAGGCAGCATAAGTTAAACAAACGACAAGCAAAATGGGTAGAGTTTCTTGAAACTTTTCCCTATATCATTAAGTACAAACAAGGTAAAGAAAACATTATTACCGATGTGTTTTCACGTAGGTATACTCTACTATCAACTCTGAATACAAAATTGCTTGGATTTGAGTATATTAAAGACTTGTATGATTTTGATGTTGATTTTGGAAATGTATATCAAGCTTGTGAAAAATGAGCTTTTGGGAAATTTTTCAGACATGACAGTTTTCGTTTTAGAGAAAACAAGCTTTGTGTTCCATAGGGATCCATTCATGAGCTGTTTGTGAAGGAAGCACATGGAGATGGACTTATGGGTCATTTTGGCGTGATCAAAACTTTAGATGTGTTGCAAGAACATTTTTTTGGCCACATATGAGACGAGATGTTGAAAGAATTTATGAAAGGTGTATCATGTGCAGAAAGGCTAAGTCTTGTAACACCCCAAACCCGGCATAGATGTTATGGCCGAATTTGCGATGTCACATTGAAGTGTATTTCAAAAAACATAGTCTTATATAAAAAACCTCATTGTGATCTTTACAAAAAATTTAGAATATCTTGCTCATTTTTAAACTCTAGTTGGTTTAGCATAGTGTTAATTATATTATATTATTATTGCATTTTTAAAAACAATGATAGTTGGGGAAGCTTTTTAAAATGTGTTGCAGAAACATGGAGTTTTAGAATGCTTTTATCTCTTTGAAAAACCTCGACCTACTCCTAACAGATATGATCCAAAGTATATAAATCCCAAAATCAAAGCAAAAACTTTAAAAGGTCTTATTACATAACAAAAACCCAAATTAAATTACTTATAAATTAAAAGGAAGCAAAAAAAGTTATGTGGCCACCATCAAGTCTCTCGCAGCACTGACCCTCCTAAGGATTACCTACACAGAAAAGTAGAAGGGTGAGTTTACGTAAACTCAGTGTGTAATCCCTTAACAATAGTCAGTTAAACAGTAAGCAAATACAGTTCGGGCCTAAGCCCGTTTCAATGATAGTCCAGTATCAATTATGGCCATAACCCATTTCAGTATCAGTATCAGTGTGGGCCTTAGCCCATTTCAGTGACAGTAACAGAAATGCAATCAGAAATCCTACCCATCCATCCTCTACACTCCATTCCGTGCAGCCCTACACTTCATGTGGGGATAAAATTGACCCACCCAACCCTACACTCCAAAATATGGCACTGGTTGCGGCACTAAACAATGGTTGTAGCAGAGCTGCCAGTACAGTACACTTCCTCCAAATATATCAAACCCACCCTATGCAACATGTCATGTCATAATATCATACGTGTATACAAGAATGTCATGCTCGAATACAGTCATACATATCATAAGGGTATATCAGCCATTCTACCTCGTAGGGGTATAATAGTCATTTCATCAGTATGGGGTCTAGGTCAACTTATCGACCCAACAGTAGGTCCACAGTCGTCTCAGGTGACCTGTGCAATCTTAGCAGTCAAACAATGATAATGGGCCCAAAGCCCATAATGCGGCCCATGTGGGCCCACACATCCATGTGGCCCATAAAGCCCAAAAATGACTTTGGCTGTATGAACTACATAGCCTGGCCCAGTAATCTCCACACGTCCGTGTGGTTTACTCGTGTGGGGCCCACGAGCCTATGAGACCCACACAGCCCATTTCGGCCCAACATGGCTCAAAATGACCTAAGCCCATGAAATCGCTCATGGTAGCCTCTACTATCAAATGCCCACGTTTGATGCGTTTGATTCACCACACGAGTGAGCGCACGTTCACGTAGCGTCAATAGACGTATTTTTCGGCTTTTGCTGATTAACAGTTATAGTAGTGTGATTACACACCTGTTTACGAAAAGAGCGCAATCCTCACGAGCACCAAACCTAGATTCAATCCTGACCCAATGTCAGGCCTTAAGTCATTAGGGTTAAACACCCTCTTATTATAACTTAATTCCCCAACATGTTACATGTTACCTACCTTGTTCGAGCAAGTACGGTTTAATCCCCCTTAAACCAGTGATCACAATTGACTTCCAAAACCTTGGCAAAATCTGCATTGCATCCTAATCTTATTAATTATCACCATGAACGAAAATAACTATAACCAAAATATCAAAAACTTACCACCACGTAGAACTAAGAATGGTTGATAGAGGTAATCAGCCTATACCCACACAAGAGCCGAAAGTACACATGATAATAGAGGCAAAACCGAATGATTGCACCTTTATCAGGAAACAACAATACAGGAAGATGTCAATGAAGCTAGTGTGACCGAAAGAGAGAAAGAATTACCACGTACCCATACAAGTCGAAAAACAGTAGTCCAGAACCAAAATTGTAGTAAAGGAAATATTCGGCTTAGCCACAAGTTGCAAGGAGGAAGGAGATGTGAGGGAAAAAGAAAACAAGATATTTGGCCAAGGAATAATAATCGATTGGGAGAGAAAAAGAGAAGATAATCAGCCTAAACCAAGAGCTAGAAACTGAAAGAAGAGGGAACAAGGTATTCGGCTATAAAGTTAAGATGAAGAGAGGGGAAAAGATAGCAACAATCGGTCAAGAAGAAAAGGAAAAGCCAAATGAGAAAGAGAGGAAAAGAAATCAGTTAACCAGAGGAAAAAGGTCAGAAAGGGAGCACAAAATCGCAAAGCTCAACAGAGAGAAAGACCCGAATGACTAAGCACTATTTGGCCACAATAATCAACAAAGCCAAACCGAGAAGCAGCCAAATTCAACACCGAAGGAAAAGAGACGTGAGCTAATGCCGATTTTTCAAAAAGAAACTCCTAATTTGACAATACCTCTAACTCCCACACTTGACTCTTCCAACCTTTCCCACCTCAGCCGAAACTCGCTAAACAAAAATTCAATTTCAGCACAACATCCCTCATTTTGAAATCCTCCTATATCCTCCTAAAATCCCTCCTCCATTCTCTCCTCAACTACCCATTCAAACTCCAATCACCCACCTCAGTTTTGGTCAACCTAGGACACTTCCACCATACTTGTAGCAAAATAAAATACCCCTTTTTCACCACCAAGCCTAGAACCACAAACCCCAAGGAATACTTCATACGCCACTTACCCCTAGACCAATAGGCTCTTTATGTCATGTTTAACACACATAAATTTAAAAGTCCACTAACCAAGGGTAAGGGTTTATTTCTTAAAATCAAAGTTTTTGCAAATGCCCAAGCTAGAACCCAAGACTTCTCAGGCACTTCCTAAGACACTTAACCATCGAGACAAGCATGCATTTGAGTTACACAACATACAGAAAACAAGTACCAATATTTTAGGGCGTTACAAGTTTAAACTTAAAGCTCATGGTTTGTATACACCCTTACCCATACCTATGGAACCTTGGGTTGATTTATCGATGGACTTTATGTTAAGACTGCCTAGATTGAAAAATGGTAGAGATTCTATTTTTGTGGTGGTTGATAGATTTTCTAAAATGTCACACTTCATACCTTGCACTAAAACTAATGATGCTATGCAAATAGCAAATTTAATTTTTAGGGAGGTAGTTCGATTGCATGGAATTTGGAGAAGTATAGTTTCAGATCGAGATGCTAAGTTTTTGAGTTACTTTTGGAAGACCCTGTGGAGTGAGTTTGGCACAAAGCTGATGTTCTCAACTACTTGTCATCCACAAACAGATGGAAAAACTGAAGTAGTTAATCAAACATTGTCTACATTATTGAGAGCAATCATAAAAAGGAACCTGAAGACGTGGGAGGATTGTCTACCCCATGTTGAGTTTGCTTATAATTGCACCGTTCAATCTGCTACAAAGTTTTCACCATTTGAGGTTGTATATAGTTTTAATCCTCTTACACCTTTAAATTTAATGCCTTTACCATCTAATGAGATTGTTAATTTAGATGGTCAAAAGAAAGAAAAATTTGTTTAGGAATTGCATCAAAAGGTGAAAGACAATATCGAGAGAAGAACTAGGCAATATGAGACGGAGGCAAACAATGGCCGCAAGAAAATTTTTTTAAACCTGGAGATTGGGTCTGGGTGCACATGCGTGAAGAAAGACTTCCAGCCCAATGACGGTCAAAACTGCTTCCAAGAGGAGACAAACCCTTCCAAGTTATAGAGAGGATTAATGACAACTCCTATAAGCTAAACCTACCAGGTGAGTTCAACATTAGTGCTAGCTTTAATGTATTAGATTTATCTCTTTATGATGCATGTGAAGATTTGAGGACAAATCGTTTTAAAAAGGGAGGGGATGATACATGCATGGGAGCGTCTAATGAAGAATTGATCGAAACAAAATTAAAATCGTCTATGTCAATACCAATTGGGTTGAATGATGAGGAGAATTCAAGAAGAAATCCATTGAAATTCTCGTTGGGCATATGACTCGGGCTAGATCCAAGAAGCTCAAAGAGGCGATGTTAGGGTTGATTCAGCAAGTTTGGGCCGAGCATGAGAAGTCTAATTTTTATTGGACTCAAGATAACAATCCAATTTCATGCAATGTGTTGCATGTGACAGTTTGATTAGTTTGAACAAAATTTTCAAATTTTAATTATGTGTTTTGTTTGTTAAATGCATATTTGTTTAATGATCTACTTCATTATGTGTTTTGTTTGTTAAATGCATCTTTATTTTATGTTTTGCATTAATACATCTACATCTTTTAAAAAATGTGCCTTATGTTTCTTGTTTATTGAATGTGTCTTTAGTTAATGCTTTACATTAATACATTAGCATCATTTAAGACTTGCATTATGTGTTTTTCATAATTAATAGTCACGCATTAAATCATCTCATTTGTTAATTTACTTCAAGTATGGTTTAAGTTGCATGTTCATTTAATTTGTGTGAATGAGAGTTATTAAATATGTTGTTTTTATTAGTTTTTAAAGTTATTATTTAATCTTAAATATCTATTTTCCCTGTGACTTTTAATATGATTAAAGACTCTTCAAATTTGGATAGTTTCAAAGCTTTTAAAAAAACATTAAGGAGCCTATTTAATAGACCAAAAGAGATTCTTCACGTCTGAACATTTTTAGAGTCTTAAGTATTCGTCATGGTGCCATTTAAGAGGATGTTACACAAGCTTTTATCATGTGGTTACAAGGGAGCTGAAGGGACATCAATCAAACTCATTAAGGATACTTTAAGTCTTCATTAAGGAGAATTGACATGCCTTTTCAACTACATCAGATTCCAATGAAGAGACATGACTCATTGGCTTCCTTACAAGAGTTAAAAACAAAATTATTGCTTGTATTAATACTAGTTAATGGCTGAATATGAAAAATCTTGCATAGGCATTTGAACAGTCGCAAAAGTGCCTATAAATTTCCTGTAAATAGAACTTTGATAGTTAATTGAATTTTTTTGAGTTTTGTGTGAGAATTCTATCTCTTTGTTCTTGGTCTAACTTTCTTGGACTTATCAAGGTTCCCCCTATAGTGTCAAACCCTTTCTTTTTGAACTTATCATTTCCATTCTTTCCTTATTTTCTGAAGTGTGGCGTTCTAACATACTGTTGGTTCCTATTTCGCTAAATAGTGGGTCACAATTTACTTCTCCTTCTTCAAAAACCTGTTTGTTATTTCACTATATAGAAATTGGGTCACGATCATTTATATCTATGGTTCTTTTCTAAGTGTTTAATTTGAGCAAGTCATCCTTTCAAAACCTCCTTTGATGTTTTTATTCAACCTATTCTCCATTACTCACAATTTCATTTTGGATTCCAACTTGAAACGATACTAAAATTAGACGATCTGGAAACTCAGCATCTTGTAATTAGATTCACGATTATGAGCATGCATCTTCATCATGGTGGTGACAAAAGATTTTCCACCCATGTTTCTCCACGATAGAATAGATCACTTCAGAATAGCCTAAAAAAAGGGCAGCTTGGCAAAAAGAAACCTTTTTCTAGAAAAAATGGCCTCTTTGATATGTTTTGGGTATAATTTTCTTTCACAATTTGGCTAAAGAATGTTCGTGGATGCATAGAGGTGGAAGAAGATGGTGCTTCACGGGCCATTTGAAAGAAAATAGTGGTTAGAAAATGAAAAAGGTGAGACCTTTATCGTTTTATCAATTAGAAACAAAGAAAGGTGAAAAAGATTAAACAAAAAAGAAAGTTAGAAAAGAAGTGAATCGACTACGGTAAAATGTGAGAGAAAATATAGCAATGATGTGAGGGATAAGATTACTTGAGATTGTGCCTTAACACAGAAAAAAGAAAAATTTAGCGAGAAAAAAGAAAAATAATAGAAAAAATTATTAAACTAAAATTAACTAATATATTAAATGGGCTGATTTCTACAAACCTGGGCCATAATATGCCTGCAACAAAAGAAAATGAAAGTTAAGTAAACTTATTGAATAAACTAAATAAAGAAATTAAAAACAACATAAATGAATAAAAAGGTACAGAAAAGAAATATTAAGCAGTTCAAAAAGTTATGGAATTTTTATCACGAATTATAGGAGCTCCAAAGTAATGCTTTAATTTTTGGTCATTAACTTTGAAAGTAGAACCAATCTTGCTATCTTTGACTTAGACAACTCCATGAGGAGAGACATGCGCTATCTTGAATAGGCTAGACCAACGAGATTTTAGTTTTCCAAGAAACAATTTAAGCCTAGAATTAAATAACAAGACTTGTTGTCTAGGTGCAAATTCCTATGGAAAAATCTTGTTGTCATGCCATCGTTTTGTCTTTTCTTTGTATAGCTTGGAATTCTTATAAGCTTGTGTTCTTAATTCTTCCATCTAATTAAACTCCAATAGGTGGTTAGTACCAGGAACACTCCAATCTATATTCAATTTCTTAATAACCAAATACGTCTTATGTTCAAGTTCAATGGGAAAATGATAGGGTTTCCCATACACAAGCTTGAAAGGTGATGTAACACCCCTAACCCGTATCCGTCACCGAAATAGGGTTATGAGGCATTACCGATCAAAGTACAACATATAATATACATTTCTCATACATGATTTAATTTCACATAAATATCAATCTAACATGATCATATTGTCCCTTATAAGGTTCTACGAGACCTTAAAACATGCTTAAACGAGGTTCAGGACTAAACCGAACATTTGCAAACTTTGGGAAACTTGTAAAATTTTCATGCATACAGGGTTTACACGCCCGTGTGCCTCACACAACCACCAGACGTGCCTGTGTCACAGACTGTGTGAAAATAGGGCATACATACTGACTTGTACCACACGACCGGAGACACGCCCATGTGCCATGGCCATGGGAAAACTGGAGGGGTTACTGACTTGGGTCACACGGCCGGCCACACGCCCATGTGCTAGCCTGTGTGCCACACACGGCTAGTAGACACACCTATGTGTCTAGACTGTGTCAAACCTGTAGGGTATACTGACTTAAATTCGAAGGGTACCTCAGGGGACACACGACCGTGTAGCATGACAGTGTGTCACACACGGCTGAGACACATGCCCGTGTCTCTGCCTTGTGGACAAAAATAGGCTATTTGCAAAGCTAATTTGCCACCTTTTCCTAATGCACACCTAGCAACCAAAATGATACCATTTCAATACATTAATAGGCAACCAAAACATGCTATTTCATACACATTTGATGCCATTTATACATCATCCTTTTCACTACTCAATTCCACAACCAAAAACATGCCAAATCAAATTGATACTTTAAGTAATATCCATATTTAGACATAATCAAAATTATCAAGCATTTACTAAACCAAAATGGCATCCAAACATCATCTTAAAATATACCAAAACTTACCATTTCTCAACCCATAACCCATCATTAACAATCTACTAAATACCTATTCATCAACCCATCAAAATAACCATATCATGTCTACTCAATACATCACATATCACATATTAACTCATAACATAAGTCAGATTCAACTTCATCAACAACATCATTTACAAGCTAACTCATGTGGCTAAATTCAAATTTCAAAACATACCAAAATGACACTAGCCTATACATGCCATATCCCATATATACAGAGCTTCAAAAGTTGATCGATAGTGTGACAATGTTCCTAATGATCCCGGGATCAGAGCTAGCTTTGATTATCTATAAAATAAGTAAAGAACACACAAAGTAAGTTTTAAAAGCTTGGAAAGCCTTATACAAATAAATTATCACATGAATCAATATCATTTCCATCAATAGCAAACTATGATTAAACATTTATAAGATCACAAACCTTTCTCATTGTACACATATTCAATATTATAATTGAATTCATCAAATACTTCCCTTTCATTACTTGTATGAATCTCGTACGTACCTGAGCCATTTAGCTAATTCATACATTCTTTCTCGACTTGACTTTGCCCGTTGAACCATTCGAAATCGTTAAGGATACTCGAAAATCATATAAAGCTCGTACAATGCCATATCCCAGATATGGTCTTACATGTTATCACATATCAATGCCACAATCCTAGACAGGGTCTTACACGAAATCGAATAACGATGCCAATATCCCAGACATGGTCTTACACATTATCATAATACAATGTCAATGTCCTAGACATGGTCTTACATGTAATCACATCTCGGTAACCTAATGTCATGACATTTGTATCTTATATAATTCCTAAAGTTCGTATAAGACTTTCGGATGTCGTAACTCTGTCGATTCTTGCTTGTATTTGCTCGTTCAACATTCATAGCAATTCAATGACAATTAAACATGTATAATTCAATTTCAAGACGTTTATTTGCATATGAACTTACCTCGTAGTCGGAATAGAGGGACTGAATCGACATCTGATAACCCTTGTTTTCCCTGATCTAAATCTGATTTCTTTCTTTCTTGATCTATATACATTCAAAATTAACTCTTTTACTCATAAATTCATTCAATTTCATCCAAAAAACACAACTTAAGTTAATTTTCACTTTGGCCCTAAACTTTCACATTTATTACAATTTAGTCCTTATTTTAATAAACAAAAAATTTCACCAATTCAATTCAAACCCATGTGTGCCGAATTACTATAGTACCCTTATCAACCTATATTTCACATTTATTCACACTTTTAACCCCACATTTTCATCTTTTCACAATTTAATCCCTAATATGCATTTTTACTCAAAATCACTTTACAAAACTTAGATATCTATCACTAAGCTTTCATAATTCATCATCAAACATTCAAAAACACATGAATTCATCAATGGAAATTCACAACATCATCAACAATTTTGAAAATTAGGACATGGGCTAGCTAGAACACGAAGCAACGATATAAAAAACATAACCGAGCAAAGAACATATATTAATAAAGGAATATGCTAGCCGAATATCAAAGCCCTAAAAGGGCTTCTTTTTCTTTCTCAATTTTGGTTGAAGCAAATAAAGATGACCATGTTTTCATCTTTTGTTTTATTTAATTATCATTAATAACCATTTTACAATTTTAACCTTAATTAAACCATTTAAAAACAACTTAATGGATGTCCAATTATGTCCATTCCCACTATAAATGGTCTAATATCAACATAAGGACCTTTCATTTAATGTCTCATAGCAATTAAGCACTTTTAACTTATAGCATGCTACTTTGCATTTTACACGATTTAGTCCTTTCATCAAATTAAGCATTCAAACGCTAAAATTAGTACACAAAATTTTCACACATATATAATCACATGCTATAAACACCAGAAATAATATTTAAATAATTTTTTGACCTCAAATTTATGGTCCCGAAACCACTATTCCAATTTAGCTAAAAACGGGTTATTACAGGCGACATCCCCAATGGTGTCTTGTAACACCCCTAACCCGTATCCACCACTAAAATAAGGTTACGAGGTATTATCGATCAAAACACATCATTCACATACATTTATGCATTTAATATAAAACTCCATTCGTTCAAAATATTGTCCCTTTTAAGGTCATTCGAGACCTTAAAACATGTTTAGAAGTGGTTCGGAACTAAACCGAAATCATTCAAAAATTTTGAGAAACTTAGAAAATTTTAAAACATTTAAGGGTCACACGCTCGTGTGAATAGGCCGTGTACCTTACACGGTTATCAGACAGGCCCATGTCACAGGCCGTGTGAAAACAGGGCATACATACTGAGTTGTACCATAAGGCTAAGGACATGCCCGTGTGCAAGGCCGTGTGAAATCTAAGGGGGTTACTAACTTGGGTCACATGGCCAGCCACATGCTTATGTGCCAGCCCGTGTGCCACACACAGCCAATAGACACGCCCATGTGTCTAGGCCGTGTCAAAACTATAGGGTATACTGCCTTAATTCGAAAGGGTACCCTAGGGGACACACAGCCGTGTAGCATGACCATGTGTCGCACACGGCTGAGACACACGCCCGTGTCTCTATCCGTGTAGACAGAAATAGGCCATTTAAAAAGCCAATTTGCCACCCTACACTCATGTACACATAACAACCAATTTGGAACCATTCCCACACACTTATAGAAAGCCCAAAACATACCAAATTCACACACATGACATACCATCTATCATCAACCAATTTAACTACTCGATTCCACATTCAAAATATACCAAATCATTATGCCAAAATCATCAGAACTTGCATATATTCCATATTCACTAATTCATCTATTTCATATCACAAAACACACCATATTATCATCTCAAACCAAACCAACTCATAAAGCATTATATGCATCACATATAACACTTACCAAACACATAATTCAAGCCAACTTAAATGGCTATACACACCACATTTACAAGCCAAATCTCATGGCTAATATCATGACTGAAAACATACCAAAATAACACTAGGCTATACATGCCATATTCCATATGTACAAAGCTTCAAAAGTACCAACGAGTAGATTCGATAGTGTGATGATAGTTCTCGATAATCCCCGATATCCGAGCTAGCTTTGATAATCTATAAAACACAAACAAATAACACACAGTAAGCTTCATAGCTTAGTAAGTTCGTAGTTATTATACTCAAAAGTTCAAAATATACAAATTATTAATTCGTACAAATTGATATCTAATTCATGGTAACCAACAAACTTTTCTTATACTCACTCAAAAGTTTATAAACAAGTTCATAACTTCTTCTATTTGGATTTCATACTTTAAATGTACATACCTGTACAATTTCATATCAAACTCATACCTTCTCGAGATATTGTTGAATACTCAATATCTTGCACACTAAGTGCTAGAACTTAACCGAAGCTATTATAATCTTGCACACTAAGTGCCTTTCATAGCCGAAGCTATCTCAACCTTGTAACTAAGTGCCATACATATCTGAAATGTAACACCCCAAACCCGGCCTGGAAGTTTGGCTTGAATCTGGCGTGTCACATTGAAGTGTTTTTCGGAAACCATGTTTCCATTAAAAACCCTTCTTAGTAATTAAAAACTTGTACCCTTTTTAAACCTTGTTAGAAAACCTCAACTGAATATCATTCTTAACAACTTTGTAAAAAAAATCCTGGCAGTGGGGGACACTTAATTTAAAAACAATTGCGGTTACGTGATGTTTTGAACAACAGTAGTTGCTTTGGAAAACCATGTTCTAATACTAGCAATTATAAGAACAATAAATAAAATTCCAAATTTGAAATCCAGAAAATTACAACGGCTTTACAACAACCCACATAAAAATATTTAAAAGCAATAATCAAAACTATAACATAAATAGTGTGTGTGGCTTCCTCCGAGCCCCTCGTAGCCCCGATCCGTCTAAGGCTGGAAATTACCTGAAAGGTTAATAAACGGGGTGAGTTTACGAAAACTCAGTGTGAAATCCCCAACTATAAAAAGGAACAGTCACTCATATAAAAGAATTAAACGTCTGGCCCCAGCCTTACTTACAGTTTCAGTACCAATTGGGCCTTAGCCCATTATAACAGACAGTACCAGATGGGCTTTAACCCATTACAGAAAAAGAAACATTATCAGAACTAGAATCATATCAGAATCAGAATTAGGTGACAAAATCAAAATCAGAATCGGTATCAGGTAACAGAATCAAAATCAGAATGTGAATGCAATCCCAACCCAGCCTATAACCAACCGCTACACTCCACCCGTACCAGCCCTACACTCTATGTGGGGAATAGCTCAACCCACCCAGCCCTACACTCCACAGTTGCAGCATTGCTGCTCAGATATCAGTAAGTTGAGGCAAAGCCACTTTCAGTACTTCCTCCATCAGTATAACCCATGCAACAGATATAAATGTCATGGCATACAACATACAGAATCAGAATATCTGCCCATATTTGAATCAAACAGTCACAGTCAAGTCATTCATATCACCAACATATATTCACAATCAAATTCGTCAACCACACAGTCCAAGTCAGTCACTTGGCCACAAGGGCAAAATATTCATTTAACACCTTAGGGGCAAAATGGTAATTTTATCCTACAAGGGTATCTCCGTAATTCTACCCTACAGGGGTATTTCGGTATTTCTACCCTATAAGGGTATTTTAGTATTTCTACCTTACAGGGGTATTTTAGTAATTCTACCTTACAAGGGTATTTCGATAATTCTACCCTACAGGGTTATTTTAGTAATTCTACCCTACAGGGGTATTTTGATTATTCTACCCTACAGGGTTATTTCGATATTTTACAAACCGAGAGTATTTCGATAATTTCACAAATTAGGGGTATTTTGGTAATTTTACAAGCCAGGGGTATTTTGGTAATTGTACAAACTAAGGGTATTTTAGTAATTTTACAAACCAGGGGTATTTTGGTAATTTTACAAACCAGAGGTATTTTAGTAATTTTACTGATCGAGGGTATTTTGGTAATTTTGTAAACCAAGGGTATTTTAGTAAATTTATAAATCGAGGGTAAAATGGTAATTCTGTAAAACGAGGGTAAAACGATAATTTTGTAAATCGAGGGTAAAATGATAATTCTATAAATCGAGGGTAAAACGGTAATTCTATAAATCAAGGGTAAAACGGTAATTTTATAAATCGATAGTAAAATAGTAATTCTGTAAATCAAGAGTAAAACAGTAATTCTAGAAATCGATGGTACTTTGGAAATTTTGCAAGTCGAGGGCATTTCTATAATTTTACAAATCGAGGGTATTTCAGTAATTTTGCAAACTGAGGGTATTTCGGTAATTTTACAAATCGAAGATATTTGGGTAATTTTATAAATCGGGGGTACTTTGGTAATTTCACAACTGGGGGTATTTTAGTAATTGGTAAACTAAAGTATTCTACACAGGGATAACAATATGAATGGGCCCACACGCTCGTGTGGCCCTTTTAGCCCAAATCTAGCCACAGATATGAGATTCACCTAGCCTAGTCCAATATTTACTACATAATCAAACAACTTATCCAATTGGGCCCGTAGGCCCATTGGGCCAACATGGCCCCTTTCGGCCCATCGCGGCCCGAAGTAGCCATCCTACAGCTAGAGTAGTGAGAAATACACACCTGATTGGAGACTGGAGTTAATCCACGCTCCGAGTACTCTTAGCCGACGCCCAACCGAAACGAGCACGCCATAAAGCGAAAGGGATCAGCCAAGAAAGGTACATTACTCTCCTCATGGTTCTCTCTATTTAAAGCCAGATTCACATCCACTCTTATGTTAGCTTCCCGATGTGGGATCCCTCCATTATCAGAGTTTAAATTCAACACCAACTCTTGCCACCCTTTGTTAGCAAAATAAATGCTCTTTGCTTGCCATGAGTTTCGAACCCTGGACCTCCTTGCCACCTCTATAACGCAACCTTCCTGCCTCTTATGTGGCGCTACTTTGCCACTAGACCACAAGGCTTTTTGTGTCACAATTTCTCCAAAAATATTCTTAAGGCCTACCTACTACACCCAAGGTTTGATTCACCTTAAACCAAATTTTTTTGCTAGAGTCTAGGTTTAAATCCAGGACTTCTCCAACACTTCTCAACACACTTAACCACTAAAACAAGCCTTCATTAGCGAAATTTACACGCACAACAAAATATTATAAGCTGCCTTCAACCGCTCCAATGCTCAAGGCCCAAAACTTCTAGGCCCAAATTCAGGGTGTTACATGAAGCTATTCCAACTCGCACAATAACTGCTATATATAGCCGAAGCTATCTCAAAACGCACATAAAGTGTCAAACGTAGTCAATTTGTCATCATTCTGAACCGTAGTCTCACATATACAATTTATGCGATAAATAAATCATTCAAAATATAATTTTAACAATGTTTATCACATACAAACTTACCTCAGACGTAAAAACGATGAAACTTGTCGATTAGTCGAGTACTTTGTTCTTGCCTCGATCAAAATCTGAGTTCCTCTTTTCTTGATCTATATGTTTTCAAAATTAACCCATTTAATCACCAATTCATTCAATTTAATCCACAAACACATAATTTTAATCAATTTTTTCTTTGGCCCTAAACTTTCACATTTCTTACAATTTAGTCCCTATTTCAAAAATACACAAAATTCACATAATTAAATTCAATTACATGCTAGTAAAATTTCCTAGGGACCCCTAGCAGCCTAAAGCTTTCATTTATTTCACAATTTAACCCTTCAATTTACACTTTTCTCAATTAAATCCCTAATATGCATTTTTACTCAAAATCACTTTACAAAACAATTATATCAAGCACCAAGCTTTCATAATTCATCATCAAACATCCAAGGACACATTAATTTATCAATGGAAACTTTCAAAATCATCAACACTTTCAAAAATTAGGGCATGGGCTAGCTAGTATTCAAAGCAACGATCATAAAAGCGTAGAAATCATTAAAAACTGAGCTCAAAACACTTACGAATTGAAGTTCACAAGTGACGAACCCTAAGTTAACATTAAAGCTTCCTTTTCTCTTCTTCAAATTCGGTTAGATGATGATAATAAGAGAAAAATGGCTTTTGTTTTATTTATTTTATGTTTAATTGCTAAATTACACTTTTAACTTTAAATAAAAACTATTTTAAACATCCATTTAATGCCTTTTTTTGTCAAATTTCACTATCCATGGTCTAATATCAACTAAGGATCTTTAATTTAATGTCTCATAAGACTTAAACACCTTTAGCAAATAGAATGCAACTTTTTCATTTTACGCGATTAAGTCCTTTTTCCCAAATTAAGCTATTAAACAATAAAATTAGCTCATGAAAATTTCACACATAAATATTCACATGCTGTAAACACCAAAAATAATATTAAAATAATTTTTTGACCTTGGATTTGTGGTTCCAAAACCACTGTTCTGATTTAGCTAAAACTGGGCTATTACAACTCTCCCCGTTAGGGAGTTTCTTCTCCGAAAATCTTACCAGTGAGTAAGTTTGGATATTGCTGTCTCATAGTATCTTTGGGTTCCCAAGTAGCCTCTTCATCCCCGTGTCGATGGGACAATACTTTCACTAATGTAATTTTTTTATTTCTCACTTCTTTTATCTCACAAGCTAAAATCTGTATCGGTTCTTCATCATAAGACATATCAGGCTGAATTTCAACCTCAATCGGGGAAATGACATGTGAAAGATCGGATCTGTATCTTCATAGCATTGATACATGAAACACATTATGAATATTTTCTAACTCAGATGGCAACAACAATCTATAAGCAACCGGCTCGATGAATCTCAGACTTAAATTGCCTTTACGATTGAACCGAAGTATTTTCTTCCATGGAGATACTTTTAAAAACACTTTATCCCCGATCTGAAACTCAATATCTTTTCTTTTCAAGTCTGCATATGATTTCTGACGATCCGAAGCAGTTTTCAAACTATCACATATTACTTTCACTTTTTCTTCTATTTCTCTAATCAAATCAACCATGTGAATCTTATTCTCACTAAGCTCTATCCAATACAACGGTATTCGACATTTATGACCGTATAGAGCTTCATACAGTGCCATCTTAATACTTGATTGAAAACTATTGTTATAAGCAAATTCAATCAACGGAAAATAATTTTCCCACGTACCATCAAACTCAAGAATGCAACAACGTAACATATCCTCCAGTATTTGAATAACTCGCTCGGATTGACCATTCGTCTGTGGGTGAAATATGGTACTAAAATGTAACTTTGTACCCAGTGTATCTTGTAGTTTCTTCCAAAATCATGAAGTGAATCTCAGATCTCGATCCGATACAATGGAAATAGGTACTCCGTGTAATCTCACAATCTCGACGATATACAACTTAGCAAGCTTGTCAAGCGAATAAGCTGTACGCACAGGAATGAAATGAGCTGATTTTTTTAACCTGTCAACAACAACCCAGATTGCATCTTTCTTACTCAGAGATAGGGGTAAACCCAAAACAAAATCCATATTCACTCTATCCCATTTCCACTCGGGAATCATAATAGGTTGCAATAAACCTGACGATACCTGATGTTCAGCTTTAACTTGCTGACAAATCAAACACTTAGAAACAAACTCTAAAAGGTCACGTTTCATACCATGCCACCAATAAAGTTGTTTCGAATCATTATACATTTTTGTGCTTTCTGGATGAACAGATAACAACCACTATGTGCTTCATTTAAAATCATCTGAATTAACTCTGAATTCCTCAGAACACATATTCGGCCTCTAAATCTCAAACAATCATCTAAATCAACTTGAAACTCTAAATCAAGGTTCAAATCACATTGAGCTCGTTTAACTAACATTTCATTATCAACTTTCTGAGCTTCACAATTCTACTGTAAAAGCAACGGTCTCACTTTTAACTCAGCTACAATCGATTTGTCATCAGATAAAGCCAACTGAGTATTCATTGCACGTAAAGCATACAAAGATTTCTGGCTTAAAGCATCAGCAACAACATTTGCTTTCCCCAGATGATAGTCAATCATTAACTCGTAATCTTTTAGCAGCTCTAGCCATCTCCACTGTCGCAAATTCAAATCTTTCTAAGACATCAGATATTTCAAACTCTTGTGATCTGAATAAACATGAAATTTTTCACCAAATAGATAATGGCACCAAATCTTTAATGCAAACACAATTGCAGCTAACTCCAAATCATACGTCAGATAATTCTTTTCATGTGATTTTAACTGTCTCGAGGAATAAGCTATGACTTTTCCTTCCTGCATCAATATGTCGCCCAGACCATTTAACAATGCATCACTATAGATCACAAATTCTTTAGCCGATTCTGGCTGTACTAACACTGGAGCTTTAGTCAAAAGAGTTTTCAGCTGATCAAAACTTTTCTGACATTTTTCAAACCATTCAAACTTTACATCTTTCTAAAGCAATATTGTTAATGGAGTTGCAATCATCGAAAAGCCTTTTACAAACCATCTATATAGTAACTAGCTAGTCCTAGAAAACTGCAGAGTTTGGATATATTTCTCAGAGGCTTCCAACCATTATTACAGAAATCTTGCTCGAATCGACTTGAATACCCAATGCTGACACAATATGCCCCAGAAAACCAACCTAACCCAACCAAAATTCACATTTACTGAACTTTGCATCTAACTGCTTATCACGCAGAGTCTGCAACACAATTCTCAAATGCTCAGCATGCTTAGTTTCATCTCTCAAATAGATCAAAATATCATCTATGAATACCACAACAAATCGATCTAGATACGGTCTGAAAATTCAATTCATTAAATCTATAAAGATAGGAGCTGCATTCGTTAATCCAAAAGGCATAACTAAATATTCATAGTGATCATATCTCATTCTAAATGTAGTCTTCGGCACATCAAAATCTCTAACTCACAACCTCTAATAACTCGATCTTAAATATATCTTTGAAAATACTATAGCTCCTTTCAATTGATCGAACAAATCATCAATTCATGGTAGTGGATATTTGTTCTTAATCATCACTTTGTTAAGCTTTCGGTAGTCTATACACATTCTAATCATGCCATCTTCCTTTTTCACAAACAACATATGAGCACCCCAGGGCGAGAAACTCGATCGTACAAATTCTCTATCAGATAATTCTTATAACTAAGCTTTCAATTCTTTTAACTCTGTCAGTGCCATTTTGTACGGAGCTATCAATATCGATGTTGTACCCAGCATTAACTCGATGCCAAATTCAACCTCTCAGATTGGTGGTAAACCCAGTAACTCTTCAAGAAACACATCTGAATGCTCACACACAGCTAGCACTGATTCAATCTTCTTTTCGATCACTTTCATATCAAGCACACACGCAAAATAAGCTTTGCAACCCTTTCCTATATATTTCTGAGCTAACATCGATGAAATCACTGCTGGCAAACCATTCAGATCATTTGACTCAATTTAGATAATTTCATTATTCTGACATCTCAAATCTATCGCCTTTCTTTTGCAATTCACAACAGCATCATGCAATGTTAGCCAATCTATACCCAGAATTATATCAAACTCATCAAATGGTAACAACATCAAATCGTCTGGAAAGTTATTATCCCGAATTATCAATGGATAATTCTTGTACACTTTATCAACCAAAACAAACTTGCCTACGGGGTTCGATACTCTAGTTACAAATTCGGTAGACTCTATGGACAAAGTCTAACTAGATACTAAATTCACACATACATATGAATGAGTTGATCCTGGATCTATCAATGTAATAACTTTAGTATCATAGAGAGTAAAAGTACCAGTAATAACATCTGGAGATGACACTTCTTTACGAGCGCGAATAACTAGGCTCATGCAAGTGCTCTAGCATTAGATCTCGTAGCAATATCTCTTTTCATACCTCTACCACCTCTCACATTTCCTGTGTTTCTAGGTGGTCTACCTCTAACTACAGTGTTACTTAGTCTCGTGTTCTGAGCATTATCTTTTTCAGCTAATTCTAGGCAATCTTTAATAAATTGATCTCATGAACCACAACTATAACAAGTTCTATTATTATTTTTCACCCAGCAATCTCCAAAATGTCGTCTTCCACACTGTTGACACTCAGGTTTAGCATCTTTTACATTGCCAACACTTGATACTGATGTGGCTTCAGCTTTAGGGTTGGTGTATTGCTTTCCGCAATCTCTATTCTGATATCCCACTGAAGTTGTCGATCTGTTAAAATAGTATCTAGATTTCTTTGACGAGGAATGATAAGATTTATTCATCGATCTTTTCCTCGAATCTCTTGTCTTTGAATCAGCCTTTCTCTTTTCTTTGCTGAGATCCTCGGCTTTACAAGTCCTTTCAACCAGTACTACAAATTCCTTCAATTCAAGTATCCCGACTAACAGTTTTATATCTTCATTCAATCCATCAACAAACCTTTTGCACATGATCTTTTCAGTGGAGACATATTCTCGAGCATACTTTCACAAATGTACAAATTCTCTTTCGTACTCAGTGACAGTCATTCGGCCCTACTTTAATTCCAGAAACTCTCTATGTTTCTGATCGAGAAATCTATGGCTTATGTACTTTTTTTGGAACTCGGTCTAAAAGAATTCCTAGGTAACCCGATCTCTAGGTGTGACAGCCCTAATTTGACCCTAGTCGGAATGTGGTTTCGGGACCACAAAACCGAGTCATAAAATTTAGTTAAAATTTTATTTGCATATCTTATATGTGTGATAGTACTTGTATAAAAATTTGATGTTTTAATTTTATCTTAGGAATGTGAATTTTGCTTGAAAGGATCTAGTTGAGAGACTTAGAAAATTATGATAGGTAAATAAGTAAGGACCAAATAGTATTAAAATAGGAAAGTTTGGGTTTGCATGTCAAAGTGCCCAATTCATGTTAAGTGGCCGGCCAAGCATGGTTCCATTCCTCCAAGTTTATGTTGTTTATTATTTAATATTGGTAAGTAAATTAAAATAAATTAAAGAAAGGAATTAAAAAGGAAAAAAGATGAATAAAATAAGGGAGGAAGAAGGAGTGTTCATCCTTTTTCCTTGTTACAATTGCCGTGAGTAAAGAAAACAAAGGTGAAGGAAGGCACATCTTTCATCTTCTTCATTTGTCGAAATTGAGAAAGGAAAGATTGAAAAAAAAGAAACCAAGGCATTCGGCCATGGCTATTTCAATGGAAAGGTATGCATTGTGATTTTTATTCTAATTGATATTGAGATTTAGTTGATATGGGTATAGTCTAGTTAACCCATGGCAAAATTCATGGACTCATTATTGGGAGAAAAGAATGGAAGTTACCGTATGTATGGGTATGTATGTACTTTGGAAAGGAGATTTTTGTGTCATTGAGTTCTTGTTGTTATGTGTGTATGTGCATGAGTATTCGGCCATGCTATAGAATTCATGTTGCAAAATGATTAATGCTTAATGTGATATATAATTGTACGTGTGAATGAACTTGAGAATATCTAAATTATTGGTTGGAGGTGCCGAATGTGGTCTTGGATGAGTTTTAAAGAATAAAAATTTAGGTGACTAGAGGTCAAGGACATTCGGTCAAAGGCTTGTGTGCTAGCAAAATCGGCCTAAATGTCGTTTTGATGTGTTGAATTGAGTAAGCTAGATGTTGGAACACATAAGGATTCGGCCTTCTAAAACAATAGAGATAAGTGTATGAAAGGCTAAGATTAAGTAGTAAGGCCGAATAGGTTGTAGATAAGGCACTTGTGAGTTCTTGGCCAAGCAATTGACAAATTAAATTAGAGTTCTTGTGACGTATAATGTCAAGTCTAACTTGGTATATTTGGCCACCTAATTAAGTACATAGGTGGTGTTGAATTTAATCTTGCACATTCGGCCATATGGGGTAAAAATGGGTCAAGTGTTCATGAGATGAAATTTTGTGATTTGATGAATTATAGGTGATAGTATAAATATACATATTCGGCCATCACTTGGGAGCTTATGTGATGTTGAGTTTAAAATTAGCAAGGTGATTGCCGAATGTCCAAGTATGCATATGCATGTGTGATTAGATTATTGAAAGTATGGTAATTGCATAAGGTTATTAGCCGAATAGCTAAGAACATGAGGTAGCAAGATAAAAATTTTACCATGCTGTTCCGTATGTCATAAAATCATTAAAATGTGAATACCAATATATGTAGCAAAGCGGTTGAATAAGTTAATTTATATGTTTAAGCTCAAGATCCTAAAGAAGAGGCGTCCAACAAGGGGAAATCGAAGGTCATCGAGTAGCCGACTTGGAATTATTTTACCCAACACAAGGTAAGTCATTAAGCATATAGTTGGTATTGATTTAAATGATCGTAATACCTATGCAATTGTGTTTAATGAGATGAAATGTATACAAATGTATATGTATGTAGAGATGAAATTGTCGAATGTAAAATGGCAGTGAAGCATATAGAGTGGTTGGTTTTCGGCACTAAGTGTGCGGGCAATAAGTGTTCATGGTTGTGAGATTGGCACTAACTGTGCGGGCTTGAAATGCATGGCACTAAGTGTGCGAGTTTAAAGTACATGGCACTAAGTGTGCGTGGTTGATTATTAAGCACTATGTGTGCGAACCCACTATATATATTTTCTATCAATTATTTATATTAAGGGTGCGACCTTACCGAGTCGATTTCGGACAGCGGAAAGGGTAAGTACCTTGAGTTCATGGCTAATAGGTGCTATGTTTATATTTGGAGTTGAGCGTGGTAAGTTTTGAACCTATGTGATGATTATAATTGAAGTCACGTACATAAGGTTCATCGTGGAATAGGTGAAAGTTCGTTTAGTTGTATGATTGTAACGAAAATAAAATGATGTATGGAAATGCCTCAATTATTCTATTGAATAGCGTATGAAATGTCAATGTAGGACTTGGAATGAGATTGAATCGTAAGGTCTAAGAAACTATGGCATAGTTCAGTATGGATGGAGTACTTAGCCTCATTTCATTGTTTCCTCTTGTGAAAATTTTATTAATGGATGGTAGTGTAATGCTTATGACTTACTGAGTTATATACTCATTCGGTGTTTGCTTGTCACCTATTTTAGGTTTCTTGGACTCTACTTTTTGCGTACTCGGGACCGTCATCGAAGTCATCACACCAGCTAGCAACTTTTGGTACTTTCTTCTTAGTTGGTCTAGGAGAACATTTCGGCATGTATAGGCTATTATGTTTTGTTTGAAATTTGGTATGTAAACTTTTAGCCATGCGAAAATGGCATAAATGTTCGTTTGGATTTGGTTCTATGATGCTTGGTCACAAGTCTTGGTAATTCGGTTGTGGTTGAGTATTGGTTGAGGTCTACTCGATTATTACGCCATATGTCATGGCTAATTTATTTTCGGTGTTAAATTCATGATTTGGTAATAGTGTAGTGGGGAGATGCTCAGTGATGATTAGTCTTTGGCATGGCTAGTCATGGTCATAAATTGTGACATGTATGATGAATTATTAGTTAGATCAAGGAAAAATCACGAAATAGGCATAGTCTGCTTTAGTAACAGATGTTGACAGCAGCAGTGTTGTGAGATTGAAAAATCACTAAAAATAATAGAAATGGAATTAAATAATGAATAAATTAGGTAATCGAAGCTTGATGAGTCTATTTTCATATGGAAGAAACGAAACGACCATATGAACTTTATGTTAGGAGATAATTAAATTCTTGTGAAACAGTGCCAGAGTGATTTCTAGATCCCCTATTATGACTTAGAAAATTCACCGTAAATTTTATCGAGATAATTAGAGGTCGTGCCTTATATGTAAAGATTCTTTATCGAGTCTAGTTTCATTAGAGACAAACGGAATAGGCATTGAAGCCCTTTACAGGGATACATTTATATCGTAAGGTACAGAGGCAGTGTAGTCAAACCTTGAAACAGGGGAAACTTTAACAAATAAACTGTACTAATTGGCCCAACTAAAAATTCTACAAAAATTCCACCATATAGATATATGAGTCTAGTTTCGGGGAAAATTTACGGAATTGAATTTCAAGTTTCAGAACTCAAAATATGATTTTTAAATCGACCACGATACAGTAGCCAGCTTGCCTGGAACAAAAAAAATATAAGGGGAAATAAATGAAGTAAGCCGGTAACACCTCGTGTTCGATTTCTGGTAACGGCCATGAGTTCGGGGTGTTACATTTTGATTGGTATCAGAGCTATGGTTTAGTCGGTTCTAGGACTACCATAGCGCGTATGAGTCTAGCTATACATGCCTTAATGTTAGTGCTTAATAATGTGATGACTTCTGACGGTTAAAATTTTTGTGTTGATTAGTAAATGGAACCCGGGGTAGAGAGACCCTTAGCGGATGATGTTGGAAGTGTAGCGGCTGCTCCTGCGCAAGGGACACCGCCTGTTGAACCTCAGTCATCTGCAAATAATCAAGATAAGGGGGCAAAACAAGCCTTCTTCACCATGATGAATGAGTGGGTCGCGCAATATGCCCGAACCAATCCGGCTGTCCAACCATTCCCGAATTTGAATAATCCACCCCAAGAGCCCGTAATGCCATCAGTTACTGATCCTGTGAGGCTGAGTAAACCACCTGTAGACTTGATTAGGAAGCGTGGGGCTGAGGAGTTCAAGGCCATAGTTACTGATGATGCCGAAAGGGCCGAGTTCTGGCTTGATAACACCATTCGGGTGTTTAATGAACTGTCATGCACACCCGATGAATGTCTAAAGTGTGCTATATCCTTGTTGCGAGACTCAGCTTACTATTGGTGGAGGACTTTGATTTCCATAGTCCCAAACAAACGAGTTACTTGGGATTTCTTTCAAACGAAATTTCGAAAGAAATATATTAGTCAACGGTTCATCGATCAAAAGCGTAAGGAATTCTTGGAACTCAAGCAAGGCCGTATGACAGTATCTGAATACGAACATGAGTTCATAAGACTCAGTCGGTATGCCCGGGAGTGTGTGGCTGATGAGGTTGCTATGTGCAAGAGATTTGAAGAAGGATTGAATGAAGATTTAAAGCTACTAGTGGGTATTTTGGAGATAAAAAAATTCGTAACACTAGTTGAACGAGCCTGCAAGGCGGAAGAACTTGGAAAGGAGAAGAAGAAGGCTGAATTTGAAGCTAGAGACTATCGTAAAAGATCGACGGGTAAAGCTCCGGCCTCGGCTGTAAAGAAGTTCAGGGAGGACACTAATAAATCGAGGACGACTGCGGGGATTTCCATTAGAGCATGACCATCAACGGACTCCCGAGCTACTTCGGTAGCTAGTGTGGGCAATAATCATCAAGAGAAACTTGAATGCCCCCAATGTGGAAGACGGCACATAGGTGAATGTTGGGGTAAGTCTACTAACAGGGCCTGTTACGGATGCGGTTCGAAGGACCACTTCATTAGAGATTGCACGGAGCTTGATGAGAAGAATAAGATGCAAGGTGCAAGACCTAGTGGAATGACAGCTAGAGGTAGACCACCGAGAATTTCAGGAGGTAGGGGTGGTAGTCAGAGAGGGGCCTCTGATACAGCTGTTCGAACCGAGACCCGTACTCCTGCTAGAGCATATGCCATTCGCGCACGAGAGGAGGCATCCTCCCCTGACGTCATCACTGGTACTTTCACTCTCTTTGATACTAGTGTGATTGCATTGATTGACCTTGGCTCTACTCATTCATACGTATGTGAAACCTTAGCATCCAGTAAGACTCTACCTGTCGAGTCTACTGAGTTTGTAATTCGAGTGTCAAACCCTTTGGGTCAATACGTACTTGTTGATAAAGTGTGTAAGAGATGCCCTCTAATAATCCGAGAATCCTGTTTTCCGGCTGATTGATGCTTTTACCGTTTGACGAATTTGATGTTATTCTGGGTATGGATTGGTTGACCGTACATGATGCAGTGGTGAACTGTAAAAGGAAAACCATTGATTTGAGGAGTACAAATAATGAAGTAGTCCAAGTTGAGTCTACTGATTTGAAGGGGGTGCCAGCGATAATACCTTCAATGACCGCTCAGAGATATGTGAAAAAGGGGTGTGAAACATACCTTGCATATGTATTTGATAGCAAAGAGACGGAAAGGAAACTTGAATCAGTACCAGTGGTTTGTGAGTATTCAGATGTTTTTCCTGAGGAGTTACCAGGGTTGCCACCGGTTCGAGAGGTGGAATTCGGCATCGAGATTGTACCTGGTACCACGCCAATCTCAATAGCCCCGTATCGTATGGCATTAACGGAATTAAAGGAATTGAAAGTTCAATTGCAAGAATTGATGGATAAAGGTTTCGCTCGACCGAGTTTTTCTCCATGGGGCGCACCCGTATTGTTTGTGAAAAAGAAGGATGGATCCATGAGATTGTGCATCGACTATCGTTAGTTGAATAAAGTGACCGTAAAGAATAAATACCCGTTGCCACGTATTGATGATTTGTTTGATCAATTAAAGGGAGCCTCAGTATTTTCCAAGATAGATTTGAGATTTGGTTATTATCAGTTGAAGGTTCGAGACTCGGACATACCCAAAACTGCTTTTAGAACGAGGTACGGTCACTACGAATTCTTAGTGATGCCATTTGGGCTCACTAATGCCCCTGCGGTATTTATGGACTTAATGAATCGAGTATTCAGGCCATACTTGGATCGATTTGTGGTTGTGTTTATTGATGATATTTTAGTTTATTCGCAAGGTGAAGCTGAACATGTCAAGCATTTGAGACTTGTGACACCCCTAAAGTGACCCTAGTCGGAAAGTGGTTTCGGGACCACTAAACTGAGTCATAAAGATAATTAACCGTCATAGTTGATGCTCATTATATATACATATGCATCTGTGAAAATTTCATGTTTGAATTTTGTTAATAGTAAGTGAATTTTATCAAATAGGACTTATGTGAGAAAATTTGGAAATGTGCTAGGCAAATGTAAAGTGGCCTAATAATGCATGTTGTGAAATGATGGGTTTGCATGTCAAATTACCCAAAATTAAAGCATAGTGGCCGGCCATGCTATGGGTGGAAACATGTTGCAAACATGTTGTGTTAGTGAGTTATGTTAGAAAGAATAAAAAAAAAAGGTTAGGATTAAAGTAATGCAAAAAGGTGGAGTGATGAAAAAAAATGGTCTCATCCATGCCCCCCCTTTTTGCCGTGAATGGAAGAAAGGAAACAAAGAAAAAAAGAGTGTTCATCCTTGAACATCTTTGGCCGAATGTTCTAAGGAGGAAAGGAAACAAGTTGTGTTCTTTGGTTCTTCTTGGCCGGATTGAGAGGAGGAGGGAAGAAGCTAGGCATTCGGTCTTCTACTTGCTTAACTAAGGTAAGTTTTAGGTAAATTCTTTGAGATTTTATGAAATTCTAGTTGATGGATAGGTCTTTGATTGAGCCCATGTGTGAATTTTGATCCTTGTGGTGATTTGGGCATGCGGTTAAGGTAGGAAACTTAGAAGATGATTTCTATTCCTTATGTTTTATGAGTTGGGAGCTTAAATTGAAGATGAATAAGGGGAATATGTGTATAGAGGTTTTAGTAGTATGGAAATTCGGTTATGAGAGTGTGTGTGTGGTCACTTGCCGAATGTGGGTGTCAAGGTTAGTAGGTTGGCTTAATTCTTGTATTAGAAATCTATTTGAGAAATTAGATAGGCTTTCAATGGTTGAAGTAATGAAATTAGAAACTCATGAACTTGATTTAAATATTTTAAATTTATGGTAGTTAAATGGAATAGAAAGGATCTATTCGGCCATGGAGGTTAAACACATTGTTAAATTGTTGAATATATGCTTTGGTTGTTAATGAATATTCGGTCTTGGTATGAATCTCATTAATAACATTTAGTTATTAGATTTGGTATAAAATACTTATTGAAATGGTGGAATTGGATGACTTACTTATGGATTTTAGTTATGAGAGTCTTTTGTAAGTAGAGCTAGAGGGTTTAAAGGGTGGTGTTTTAAAATAAACATGTATATGGACCCTATGTATGTACCTTGTAATGTTATTGTAAACTTTTGGTTTAACTTGTGTCATATTAATTGCTAAAATACTAGCTTGTGTGGAAAATTTTGTGTATGTTTTTATGTGCCGAATGTGAGTTAAAAGATTATATATGTTCGATCTAGCCTAAGTTAGGCTTGACTTGTAACATAGTAATGATTGACTGAACGTATATGTGTGAGATAGTGAGGATAATTGTATTTCTTGCTTTGATTAAGTGAAGTATATGAAGTTGATATACTTAATTTACTCAATTAAGCTCAAGAGCTTAGAGGACCAAAGTTGGATAAAGGAAAGGAAAAAGTTATCGAATAGCCGCCGAAATCGTTCAACAACATCCGAGGTAAGTTTTAAGTGTTTAAACGTTGAGTAAATTCAATTATAATAGGACATGATGAGTTGATTTAATAAGATAAGATGTGGCCATGATATGTTCTAAGCTCAAATGGTAAGTTCTTAAGTGTTTGAGCTTGGGAATTTAAGGGTAATTTGAAATAGTCTGCTTCGGACAGCAGCAGTAACGTGACTTTAGAAAATCACCATAAATTCATGGATTTTAATTAGACGCTGAATGAGACATGAAATTAAAGCTTAATGAGTCTGATTTCTTATAAAAGAAACCGTGTAAGCAAAGGAATTTCCGATAATGAGATACTTAAAGTTGTGTGAGACAGCGCAGAATGACACTGTAATCCTCTGTTCTGTTTTTAGAAAATCATTATAAATTGTACAAAAATGGTTATAATATAAAATTTATATGCTTAGACTCCTTAATGAGTCTAGTTTCAAATGAAATCAAATACAACACATTTTGAATTCTTTAAAATGAGAAATTTGATTCGTAGTGAAGAGTGGTCAGATTAGTCAAACAGTGAAACAGGGAAAACTTTAAGAAAAATATGGTATTGATTGGCCAAACCTAAAATTTTGGAAATTTTATGAATGGAAGATATACGAGTCTATATTCAGGAAAAATTAACGGAAAGTGATTTGGAGTTTTGTAGCTCCAGTTATAAATAATTTAGTGACTATTGCTCAGGAAAAACAGCTTGTGCAGAATTTGAGATTATGTTGTGAACCTTGATAAACTTGTTTTAGTTGCTCACAAGCTATTGATTAAACCCATACGTGAATTCTAAATTGTGATATTGGAAAATGATAGATGTAGATTCAGCCAAGAAAGTGTATATATGTGATAAGGCCTAATGGCCGATGTGATGAATGTGAAAGTGTATATGTGTGATAAGGCCTAATAGCCGATGTGATGAATGTGAAAGTGTATATATGTGATAAGGCCTAATGGTCGATGTGATGAATGTGAAAGTGTATATATATGTGATAAGGCCTAATAGCCGATGTGATGAATGTGATAGTGTATATGTGTGATAAGGCCTAATAGCCGATGTGATGAATGTGAAAGTGTATATGTGTGATAAGGCCTAATAGCCGATGTGATGAATGTGAAAGTGTATATATGTAATAAGGTCTAATGGCCGATGTGATGAATGTGAAAGTGTATATATGTGATAAGGCCTAGTGGCCGATGTGATGAATGTGAAAGTGTATATATGTGACAGGGCCGAGTGGCCAACGTGATGGATGTGAAAGTGCATAAATGTGATAAGTCCCGAAGGGCATTTGTGTTAGTACTATATCCGGGTTAAAACCCCGCAGGCTTTATGCGAGAATATTATCACTGATTAATGTCCGTAAGCTTTGTGCTCGTACTATATCCGAGCTCTAAAGACCCGATGACTACGTGTGGGAATTTTGTCCGGGTAAGACCCGATAACTTCGTGTGGAGATTATGTCCGGGTAAGACTTCGTAATAAGAATTGCTTATAAATATATTCAATGCGAAAGGTTAAACAGGTATGTACTCCAAGTTCATATGTGAGCTTGATTTGCACTAAATCATAAGGTAGTTATGTGATGCATACGAGAGCAATCTATGAGACTATTCCTATGATTATGTGACATCGGATCAGTGTGAGGGGTGATGTGAAATCATACGATATATCTATGTCACATGAGCTCACTTTTATGTGAAAGTTTATCTGCCTATTGTATATGATGAGATGTGCGTATTCGGTAAAGGGATGGTATGCCCGAAGGAAGAGTGAAATAAAAATACGAACAACTATGTTATAATTTGATTGTTATCTGTTGACACTGCTTAAAACTTACTAAGCATTGTAATGCTTACTCCGTTTACTCTGTTTCCTCTGTTTTATAGATCTCATTGCGAAGCTACAGGCTCGGGGATCGTCAGCAACTAGTCACACTATCACTATCCACTGTTTGGTACTGCTATGATTTGGATTATCTTATGGCATGTATAAAATAGACTAGTGGCGGAGGAATATTTTGGTTAATGTATATAGCCATGCGAAAATGGCTTATATATGTTTGAGCATAATGTTATAATCATTTGGTATGGAATGGTTAATCACTATCATAATTTGTGCTATTTATGCTAAAAGGGCTAGTTGAATCATGGAAACTATGAAATAGGTAAAGTCTACCTTAAAGGCAGATGCTGGCAGCAGCAGTGATGTAGATTTGGAAAATCACTAAAAATAGTAGGATTGGAATTAAATAATGAATAAATTATGTAAACGAACCTTAATGAATCTATTTTCATAGAAAAGTAACGAAATGATCATATGGACAGTATGTTAAGAGATATTCAGGTTCTCGTGAGACAGGGCCAGAACGGTTTCTGGACTCCCTGTCCCGACTTTGGAAATTCATTACAAATTAACCAGAGATAATTAGGAGTCATCCCATATATGTATAGATTCCTCTCTGAGTCTAGTTTCTACAGAAACAAACGGCATCAGTATTGAAGCTCTGTGCATGGAGATATCCAAGTCGTAATGCGCAAAGGTGAGTGTAGTCGATCCCTGTAACATGGGAGACTTTGACTAATAAACTGTACTAATTGGCCTGACCAAAAATTCTAGAAAAAAATATGTAGATGGGCATATGAGTCTAGTTTCGGGGAAAAATCACGAAACTGATTTTCGAGTTGTGAAACTCAAGATATGATTTTTAAGGTGACAGTGACGCAGTTAGCCAACTGCCTGGAAAAATTTTAAAATGGACTGCAATAGTAAGCGAATTTAGTCTGTGAACCCCTCGTGTCCGACTCCGGCAACGGTCTCGGGTACGGGGTGTTACATTTTTATTGGTATCAGAGCTACGGTTTAGTCGATTCTAGGACTAACGTAGCACGCGTGAGTCTATTTATACATGCCATAAAGTGATAAAATGATAGTGTGATGATTTTTGGCTATTAAAATGTGTTTGCTGTATTGTAATGAATCTTGATCCCGATCGAGCTGTAGCAAGCTTCTGACTATGAGAATTTGCGATATAACTTCATTTAGATATGCCTAAATTATTAAGTTGATCAGGTACGTATCATGTACTCGTATTTGAATTTCGATTTGGATTGAATTATAAGGGTATAAGTGATGCAATTTTGAAGGAGTGTTATGACTATAAATGTGATTTTTGTATGTGGCTATGGAACTGGAAGTTGAATGGTCGATAAGCATGTTGTGTTTGTATTCAAGTAATGTAAATGATATACTAATGTGTATTGCTATATGTGTATATGTATGTAGAGACGAAATTGTCGAATGTAAAAAGGCAGTGAAGTGTATAGAGTGGTTGGTTTTCAGCACTAAGTGTGCGGGCAATAAGTGTTCACGGTTGTGAGATTGGCACTAAGTGTGCGGGCTTGAAATGCATGGCACTAAGTGTGCGAGTTTAAAGTACATGGCACTAAGTGTGCGTGGTTGATTATTAAGCACTATGTGTGCGAACCCACTATATATATATTTTCTATCAATTATTTATATTAAGGGTGCGACCTTACCGAGTCGATTTCGGACAGCGAAAAGGGGTAAGTCCTTGAGTAATAGAGCTTAAATTATGATTTGATTAGATCATGTTTTAAGCAAATCAAAATCATGCTCTTTGTGTGTAGCTATTGAGCCGAAATTGCAAGAATGATAAGTGTCTTGTGTTTGAGTTTTGCTAATGAAAATGAAATACGAATGTGTCATGATTTATTGTTAAATGTGCATGGTTATTCGAATGATGTCCGGGCTAAGTCCCGAAGGCTTTGTGCTAAGTGACCATATCCGGACTAAGATCCGAAGGCATTTGTGCGAGATACTAATTCCGGGCTAAGCCCGAAGGCATTGGTGCGAGTTACTAAATTCGGGCTAAGTCCCGAAGAGCATTCATGCTAGTGATGTATCCGGGCTAAGTCCCGAAGAGCATTCATGCTAGTGATGTATCCGGGCTAAGTTCCGAAGAGCATTCGTGCTGGTGTTATATCCGGGCTAGGTCCCGAAGAGCAATCATGCTGGTGACGTGTATTCGGGCCTTCGTGCCTAGTAGGCTTCGTGCCGGTAATTTGAGCAAAGTTTAAGTGTTCATTACTATACGAATTCAAATTTAAATGGGATGATATGTTTACAAGTGTACATACATGATGTTTATAGACTTGGTTAAGTCATTTCAATGTGTAATAACGAATGAATAAGAGCACTATGTGTGTGAATGATTAGAGGCACTGTGTGTGTGCGAATTCCTTTAACCGGGCACTGTGTGAGTGCGAGATCGGTCAGTGGGCACTAAGTGTGTGAAGTGGAATTCATGTAAGACCTCGTCTGGGATGAAGGCATTGATTTGAGATAGTGTGTAAGACCATGTCTGGGACATGGCATCAGCTCGATATGTGAGAATATGTAAGACCATATCTAGGATATGGCATTGTAAGAGCTATATGTACTATTGCTGAATGGACACTATTTTGTTAATCTTGTTCAAGAAATTATTTTGATTAAGTTTCGACATTCGAAAGTTTGAAAGAATTTTTGATGAATGTTGATAATTTTGGATATACGAGTTATGCGCTAGAATAAATCTCATGCCAGTGTATTATATTAGGTTTTATGCCTATTCGACTGTATATGGGTAACGTTAACTATGATTGAATGTGCTAAATGAACTAAATGTTCAGGTACGTGGAAGTTGACTTTTCTTTTGGAAATGAGTTAAGTTGAATATTGAGTTGTGATAAAGTTATAAAGGATATTTATTGGGATGTTTGAGTATATGTGTACTTTCGGTTAGGTTACAACTTATTCATGAATGAAAATGTGGGTTACAAATATGTGGGTTGATGATGTGAATTATACATGTTAATATGTGCTCAATATGTGTTTGAAATGCATTTGTGAATTAAGTTAAGTGATTATTGCTTATGAAATCAAGAAAATGAGATATATGTGCATACTTGTAGAAATGTTTATGTATTTGTTTTAAGATAAGAAAATGATTTTATGGATCGATGCGAAATCAGTAATGAATTACAATTGCTATCGATGAGCTAATGTTTATATGGATATAATTCAATAAGAGGACGTTATCCTAAACTATGCATCGGTAGAAATTTTTTAGGACGAAAATCCCTAAAGGGGGGAAGAGTTGTGACACCCCTAAAGTGACCCTAGTCGGAAAGTGGTTTCGGGACCACTAAATCGAGTCATAAAGATAATTAACCGTCATAGTTGATGCTCATTATATGTACATATGCATGTGTGAAAATTTCATGTTTGAATTTTGTTAATAGTAAGTGAATTTTATCAAATAGGACTTATGTGAGAAAATTTGGAAATGTGCTAGGCAAATGTAAAGTGGCCTAATAATGCATGTTGTGAAATGATGGGTTTGCATGTCAAATTACCCAAAATTAAAGCATAGTGGCCGGCCATGCTATGGGTGGAAACATGTTGCAAACATGTTGTGTTAGTGAGTTATGTTAGAAAGAATAAAAAAAAGGGGTTAGGATTAAAGTAATGCAAAAAGGTGGAGTGATGAAAAAAAATGGTCTCATCCATGCCCCCCCTTTTTGCCGTGAATGGAAGAAAGGAAACAAAGAAAAAAAAAAGTGTTCATCCTTGAACATCTTTGGCCGAATGTTCTAAGGAGGAAAGGAAACAAGTTGTGTTCTTTGGTTCTTCTTGGCCGGATTGAGAGGAGGAGGGAAGAAGCTAGGCATTCGGTCTTCTACTTGCTTAATTAAGGTAAGTTTTAGGTAAATTCTTTGAGATTTTATGAAATTCTAGTTGATGGATAGGTCTTTGATAGAGCCCATGTGTGAATTTTGATCCTTGTGGTGATTTGGGCATGCGGTTAAGGTAGGAAACTTGGAAGATGATTTTTAATCCTTATGTTTTATGAGTTGGGAGCTTAAATTGAAGATGAATAAGGGGAATATGTGTATAGAGGTTTTAGTAGTATGGAAATTCGGTTATGAGAGAGTGTGTGTGGTCACTTGCCGAATGTGGGTGTCAAGGTTAGTAGGTTGGCTTAATTCTTGTATTAGAAATCTATTTGAGAAATTAGATAGGCTTTGAATGGTTGAAGTAATGAAATTAGAAACTCATGAACTTGATTTAAATATTTTAAATTTATGGTAGTTAAATGGAATAGAAAGGATCTATTCGGCCATGGAGGTTAAACACATTGTTAAATTGTTGAATATATGCTTTGGTTGTTAATGAATATTCGGTCTTGGTATGAATCTCATTAATAACATTTAGTTATTATATTTGGTATAAAATACTTATTGAAATGGTGGAATTGGATGACTTACTTATGGATTTTAGTTATGAGAGTCTTTTGTAAGTAGAGCTAGAGGGTTTAAAGGGTGGTGTTTTAAAATAAACATGTATATGGACCCTATGTATGTACCTTGTAATGTTATTGTAAACTTTTGGTTTAACTTGTGTCATATTAATTGCTAAAATACTAGCTTGTGTGGAAAATTTTGTGTATGTTTTTATGTGCCGAATGTGAGTTAAAAGATTATATATGTTCGATCTAGCCTAAGTTAGGCTTGACTTGTAACATAGTAATGATTGACTGAACGTATATGTGTGAGATAGTGAGGATAATTGTATTTATTGCTTTGATTAAGTGAAGTATATGAAGTTGATATACTTAATTTACTCAATTAAGCTCAAGAGCTTAGAGGACCAAAGTTTGATAAAGGAAAGGAGAAAGTGATCGAATAGCCGCCGAAATCGTTCAACAACATCCGAGGTAAGTTTTAAGTGTTTAAACGTTGAGTAAATTCAATTATAATAGGACATGATGAGTTGATTTAATAAGATAAGATGTGGCCATGATATTTTCTAAGCTCAAATGGTAAGTTCTTAAGTGTTTGAGCTTGGGAATTTAAGGGTAATTTGAAATAGTCTGCTTCGGACAGCAGCAGTAACGTGACTTTAGAAAATCACCATAAATTCATGGATTTGAATTAGAGGCTGAATGAGACATGACATTAAAGCTTAATGAGTCTGGTTTCTTATAAAAGAAACCGTGTAAGCAAAGGAATTTCCGATAATGAGATACTTAAAGTTGTGTGAGACAGCGCAGAATGACACTGTAATCCTCTATTCTGTTTTTAGAAAATAATTATAAATTGTACAAAAATGGTTATAAGATAAAATTTATATGCTTAAACTGATTAATGAGTCTAGTTTTAAATGAAATCAAATACAACACATTTTGAATTTTGTAAAATGAGAAATTTGATTCGTAGTGAAGAGTGGTCAGATTAGTCAAACAGTGAAACAGGGGAAATTTTAAGAAAAATATGGTATTGATTGGCCAAACCTAAAATTCTGGAAATTTTATGGATGGAAGATATACGAGTCTATATTCAGGAAAAATTAACGGAAAGTTATTTGGAGTTTTGTAGCTCCAGTTATAAATAATTTAGTCACTATTGCTCAGGAAAAACAGCTTGTGCTGAATTTGAGATTATGTTGTGAACCTTGATAAACTTGTTTTAGTTGCTCACAAGCTATTGATTAAACCCATACGTGAATTCTAAATTGTGATATTGGAAAATGATAGATGTAGATTCAGCCAAGAAAGTGTATATATATGATAAGGCCTAATGGCCGATGTGATGAATGTGAAAGTGTATATGTGTGATAAGGCCTAATAGCCGATGTGATGAATGTGAAAGTGTATATATGTGATAAGGCCTAATGGTCGATGTGATGAATGTGAAAGTGTATATATATGTGATAAGGCCTAATAGCCGATGTGATGAATGTGAAAGTGTATATGTGTGATAAGGCCTAATAGCCGATGTGATGAATGTGAAAGTGTATATGTGTGATAAGGCCTAATAGCCGATGTGATGAATGTGAAAGTGTATATATGTAATAAGGCCTAATGGCCGATGTGATGAATGTGAAAGTTTATATATGTGATAAGGCCTAGTGGCCGATGTGATGAATGTGAAAGTGTATATATGTGACAGGGCCGAGTGGCCAACGTGATGGATGTGAAAGTGCATAAATGTGATAAGTCCCGAAGGGCATTTGTGTCAGTACTATATCCGGGTTAAAACCCCGCAGGCTTTATGCGAGAATATTATCACTGATTAATGTTCGTAAGCTTTGTGCTCGTACTATATCTGAGCTCTAAAGACCCGGACTACGTGTGGGAATTTTGTCCGGGTAAGACCCGATAACTTCGTGTGGAGATTATGTCCGGGTAAGACTTCGTAATAAGAATTGCTTATAAATATATTCAATGCGAAAGGTTAAACAGGTATGTACTCCAAGTTCATATGTGAGCTTGATTTGCACTAAATCATAAGGTAGTTATGTGATGCATACGAGAGCAATCTATGAGACTATTCCTATGATTATGTGACATCGGATCAGTGTGAGAGGTGATGTGAAATCATACGATATATCTATGTCACATGAGCTCACTTTTATGTGAAAGTTTATCTGCCTATTGTATATGATGAGATGTGCGTATTCGGTAAAGGGATGGTATGCCCGAAGGAAGAGTGAAATAAAAATACGAACAACTATGTTATAATTTGATTGTTATCTGTTGACACTGCTTAAAACTTACTAAGCATTGTAATGCTTACTCCGTTTACTCTGTTTCCTCTGTTTTATAGATCTCATTGCGAAGCTACAGGCTCGGGGATCGTCAGCAACTAGTCACACTATCACTATCCACTGTTTGGTACTGCTATGTTTTGGATTATCTTATGGCATGTATAAAATAGACTAGTGGCGGAGGAATATTTTGGTTAATGTATATAGCCATGCGAAAATGGCTTATATATGTTTGAGCATAATGTTATAATCATTTGGTATGGAATGGTTAATCACTATCATAATTTGTGCTATTTATGCTAAAAGGGCTAGTTGAATCATGGAAACTATGAAATAGGTAAAGTCTACCTTAAAGGCAGATGCTGGCAGCAGCAGTGATGTAGATTTGGAAAATCACTAAAAATAGTAGGATTGTAATTAAATAATGAATAAATTATGTAAACAAACCTTAATGAATCTATTTTCATAGGAAAGTAACGAAACGATCATATGGACAGTATGTTAAGAGATATTCAGGTTCTCGTGAGACAGGGCCAGAACGGTTTCTGGACTCCATGTCCCGACTTTGGAAATTCATTACAAATTAAACAGAGATAATTAGGAGTCATGCCATATATGTATAGATTCCTCTCTGAGTCTAGTTTCTACAGAAACAAACGGCATCAGTATTGAAGCTCTGTACAGGGAGATATCCAAGTCGTAATGCGCAAAGGTCAGTGTAGTCGATCCCTGTAACATGGGAGACTTTGACTAATAAACTGTACTAATTGGCCTGACCAAAAATTCTAGAAAAAAATATGTAGATGGGCATATGAGTCTAGTTTCGGGGAAAAATCATGAAACTGATTTTCGAGTTATGAAACTCAAGATATGATTTTTAAGGTGACAGTGAGTAAGTTAGCCAACTGCCTGGAAAAATTTTAAAATGGACTGCAATAGTAAGCGAATTTAGTCTGTGAACCCCTCGTGTCTGACTCCGGCAACGGTCTCGGGTACGGGGTGTTACAAGACTAGTATTACAGATTTTACGAGACAAGCAGTTATAAGCAAAATTCAGTAAATGTGAATTTTGGTTGAGAGAGGTTAGCTTTTTGGGACACGTGGTGTCCGCATCGGGTGTCAGAGTGGTCCCGAACAAAATTTCAGCCATACTCGATTGGAAACCTCCAAGGAATGTTACTGAAGTTAGGAGCTTTTTGGGACTTGCCGGATACTACCGACATTTTGTAAAGGGCTTTTCGATGATAGCTGCACCGTTGACAAAACTACTTCAAAAAGATGTTGAGTTCGAATGGTCAGAACACTGTCAGGAAAGTTTCGATCGACTAAAAACCTGTTTAACCGAGGCCCCAGTGCTAGTACAGCCGGAGTCCGGCAAGGAGTTTGTTATTTACAGTGATGCATCCTTGCTTGGTCTAGGTTGTGTGTTGATGCAAGAAGGTCGAGTTGTGGCTTACGCGTCGAGACAATTAAAGCCGCATGAGAGAAACTATCCGACACATGACCTTGAATTAGCAGCCATATTGTTCGCCTTGAAAATATGGCGACATTACTTGTTTAGAGAGAGGTGTCATATTTATTCGGACCACAAGAGTCTTAAATATTTGATGACTCAAAGAGATCTAAATCTGCGACAAAGACGTTGGCTTGAGTTGTTGAAAGACTATGAACTTGTTATTGATTATCACCCGGGAAAGGCTAACGTGGTTGCCGATGCTTTAAGTCGGAAAGCACTGTTTGCTTTGAGAGCGGTGAATGCTCACTTATCCGTCTCACCCGATGGGGTGCTAGTAGCTGAATTAGAGGCCAAACCATTATTGATTCGTCAAATACTTGAATTCCAGAAAGTCAATGCTGAATTGGTCACTAAACAAGCTGAATGTGCTTCGAATAAGGAATCGGAGTTCCAGATTGACGACAATGATTGCTTGACGTTCAGAGGTCGATTATGTGTTCCAAGAAATTCGGAACTTATTGCGATGATTTTGAACGAGGCTCATAGTAGTCGAATGTCAGTCCACCCGGGTAGTACTAAAATGTACAATGACCTGAAACGCCAATTTTGGTGGCCCGGTATGAAACGAGACATTTCTGAATTTGTTTCAAGGTGTTTGATATGTCAACAAGTGAAAGCGGAACATCAAGTACCATCGGGATTACTTCAGCCAATCATGATACCTGAATGGAAATGGGATCGAATAACAATGGACTTTGTATCTGGGTTACCGTTGACTCAGAGTAAGAAAGACTCGGTCTGGGTCATTGTTGATAGATTGACCAAGTCTGTACATTTTATCCCTGTCCGTACAGATTTTTCGCTCGATAAATTGGAAGAATTATACATCTCCCAAATTGTTCGATTGCATGGGGTACCTATTTCTATCGTGTCGGATAGAGACCCAAGATTTACATCGCGATTTTGGAAGAAGTTACAAGAAGCGTTGGGTACTAAGATGCATTTTAGCACCGCATGTCATCCCCAGACTGATGGCCAATCTTAACGAATAATTCAGATACTCGAGGATATGTTGAGATGTTGCGTCTTAGAGTTTTGTGGTTCATGGGAAAGATATTTGCCTTTGATTGAATTTGCTTATAACAATAGCTTTCAATCAAGCATTAAGATGGCGCCTTACGAGGCTTTATACGGTCGCAAGTGCCGTACCCCATTATTTTGGACTGAACTTAGTGAAAGTAAAATCTTTGGGGTTGATTTGATTAAGGATGCTGAGCAAAAAGTTCGAGTAATTCGTGAAAGTTTGAAAGCCGCTTCGGATTGTCAAAAGTCGTATGCGGATTTAAGGAGAAAAGACATTGAATATCAGGTTGGTGACAAGGTATTTCTCAAAGTTTCACCCTAGAAGAAGGTGCTTAGATTTGGCCGTAAGGGCAAATTGAGTCCGAGGTTCATCGGTCCGTATGAAGTATCCGAACGAGTTGGGCCAGTCGCATACCGGTTAATTTTACCCCCTGAGCTTGAAAATATTCACAACGTTTTCCATGTCTCGATGCTTCGACGATATAGGTCCGACCCGTCGCACGTAATCACTCCATCTGAGATCGAGATTCAGCCTAACTTGAGTTATGAAGAAGAGCCGGTTCGCATTTTGATGCGTGAAGTAAAAGAGTTGCGAAATAAGAAAATCCCATTAGTGAAGGTGTTGTGGCATAAACACGGAATCGAAGAAGCCACTTGGGAACTTGAGGACTCTATGAAGGATCGATATCCTAAATTTTTCACTGGTAAGATTTTCGGGGACGAAAATTCCTTATGTGGGGGAGAGTTGTGACAGCCCTAATTTGACCCTAGTCGGAATGTGGTTTCGGGACCACAAAACCGAGTCATAAAATTTAGTTAAAACTTTATTTGCATATCTTATATGTGTGATAGTACTTGTATAAAAATTTGATGTTTTAATTTTATCTTAGGAATGTGAATTTTGCTTGAAAGGATCTAGTTGAGAGACTTAGAAAATTATGATAGGTAAATAAGTAAGGACCAAATAGTATTAAAATAGGAAAGTTTGGGTTTGCATGTCAAAGTGCCCAATTCATGTTAAGTGGCCGGCCAAGCATGGTTCCATTCCTCCAAGTTTATGTTGTTTATTATTTAATATTGGTAAGTAAATTAAAATAAATTAAAGAAAGGAATTAAAAAGGGAAAAGATGAATAAAATAAGGGAGGAAGGAGTGTTCATCCTTTTTCCTTGTTACAATTGCCGTGAGTAAAGAAAACAAAGGTGAAGGAAGGCTCATCTTTCATCTTCTTCATTTGCCGAAATTGAGAAAGGAAAGATTGAAAAAAAAGAAACCAAGGCATTCGGCCATGGCTATTTTAATGGAAAGGTATGCATTGTGATTTTTATTCCAATTGATATTGAGATTTAGTTGATATGGGCATAGTCTAGTTAACCCATGGGAAAATTCATGGATTCATTGTTGGGAGAAAAGAATGGAAGTTGCCGTATGTATGGGTATGTATGTACTTTGGAAAGGAGATTTTTGTGTCATTGAGTTCTTGTTGTTATGTGTGTATGTGCATGAGTATTATGCCATGCTATAGAATTCATGTTGCAAAATGATTAATGCTTAATGTGATATATAATTGTACGTGTGAATGAACTTGAGAATATTTAAATTATTGGTTGGAGGTGCCGAATGTGGTCTTGGATGAGTTTTAAAGAATAAAAATTTAGGTGACTAGATGTCAAGGACATTCGGTCAAAGGCTTGTGTGCTAGCAAAATCGGCCTAAATGTCGTTTTGATGTGTTGAATTGAGTAAGCTAGATGTTGGAACACATAAGGATTCGGCCTTCTAAAACAATAGAGATAAGTGTATGAAAGGCTAAGATTAAGTTGTAAGGCCGAATAGGTTGTAGATAAGGCACTTCTGAGTTCTTGGCCAAGCAATTGACAAATTAAATTAGAGTTCTTGTGACGTATAATGTCAAGTCTAACTTGGTATATTCGGCCACCTAATTAAGTACATTGGTGGTGTTGAATTTAATCTTGCACATTCGGCCATATGGGGTAAAAATGGGTCAAGTGTTCATGAGATGAAATTTTGTGATTTGATGAATTATAGGTGATAGTATAGATATACATATTCGGCCATCACTTGGGAGCTTATGTGATGTTGAGTTTAAAATTAGCAAGGTGATTGCCGAATGTCCAAGTATGCATATGCATGTGTGATTAGATTATTGAAAGTATGGTAATTGCATAAGGTTATTAGCCGAATAGCTAAGAACATGAGGTAGCAAGATAAAAATTTTACCATGCCGTTCCGTATGTCATAAAATCATTAAAATGTGAATACCAATATATGTAGCAAAGCGGTTGAATGAGTTAATTTATTTGTTTAAGCTCAAGATCCTAAAGAAGAGGTGTCCAACAAGGGGAAATCGAAGGTCATCGAGTAGCCGACTTGGAATTATTTTACCCAACACAAGGTAAGTCATTAAGCATATAGTTGGTATTGATTTAAATGATCGTAATACCTATGCAATTGTGTTCAATGAGATGAAATGTATACAAATGTATATGTATGTAGAGATGAAATTGTCGAATGTAAAAAGGCAGTGAAGCGTATAGAGTGGTTGGTTTTCGGCACTAAGTGTGTGGGCAATAAGTGTTCATGGTTGTGAGATTGGCACTAAGTGTGCGGGCTTGAAATGCATGGCACTAAGTGTGCGAGTTTAAAGTACATGGCACTAAGTGTGCGTGGTTGCTAATTAAGCACTATGTGTACGAACCCACTATATATATATTTTCTATCAATTATTTATATTAAGGGTGCGACCTTACCGAGTCAATTTCGGACAGCGGAAAGGGTAAGTACCTTGAGTTCATGGCTAATAGGTGCTATGTTTATATTTGGAGTTGAGCGTGGTAAGTTTTGAACCTATGTGATGATTATAATTGAAGTCACGTACATAAGGTTCATCGTGGAATAAGTGAAAGTTAGTTTAGTTGTATGATTGTAACGAAAATAAAATGATGTATGGAAATGCCTCAATTATTCTATTGAATAGCGTATGAAATGTCAATGTAGGACTTGGAATGAGATTGAATCGTAAGGTCTAAGAAACTATGGCATAGTTCGGTATGGATGGAGTACTTAGCCTCATTTCGTTGTTTCCTCTTGTGAAAATTTTATTAATGGATGGTAGTGTAATGCTTATGACTTACTGAGTTATATACTCATTCGGTGTTTGCTTGTCACCTATTTTAGGTTCTTGGACTCTACTTTTTGCGTACTCGGGACCGTCATCGAAGTCATCACACCGGCTAGCAACTTTTGGTACTTTCTTCTTAGTTGGTCTAGGAGAACATTTCGGCATGTATAGGCTATTATGTTTTGTTTGAAATTTGGTATGTAAACTTTTAGCCATGCGAAAATGGCATAAATGTTCGTTTGGATTTGGTTCTATGATGCTTGGTCACAAGTCTTGGTAATTCGGTTGTGGTTGAGTATTGGTTGAGGTCTACTCGATTATTACGCCATATGTCATGGCTAATTTATTTTCGGTGTTAAATTCATGATTTGGTAATAGTGTAGTGGGGAGATGCTCGGTGATGATTAGTCTTTGGCATGGCTAGTCATGGTCATAAATTGTGACATGTATGATGAATTATTAGTTAGATCAAGGAAAAATCACGAAATAGGCATAGTCTGCTTTAGTAACAGATGCTGACAGCAGCAGTGTTGTGAGATTGAAAAATCACTAAAAATAGTAGAAATGGAATTAAATAATGAATAAATTAGGTAATCGAAGCTTGATGAGTCTATTTTCATAGGGAAGAAACAAAACGACCATATGAACTTTATGTTAGGAGATAATTAAATTCTTGTGAAATAGTGCCAGAGCGATTTCTGGATCCCCTGTTATGACTTAGAAAATTCACCGTAAATTTTATCGAGATAATTAGAGGTTGTACCTTATATGTACAGATTCGTTATTTAGTCTAGTTTCATTAGAGACAAATGGAATAGGCATTGAAGGTATTTATAGGGAGACATTTATATCGTAAGGTACAGAGGCCAGTGTAGTCAAACCTTGAAACAGGGGAAACTTTAACAAATAAACTGTACTAATTGACCCAACCAAAAATTCTACACAAATTCCACCATATAGATATATGAGTCTAGTTTCGGGGAAAATTTACGGAATTAGATTTTGAGTTTCAGAACTCAAAATATGATTTTTAAAGCGACCACGATACAGTAGCCAGCTTGCCTGGAACAAAAAAAAATATAGAGGGAAATAAATGAAGTAAGCCGGTAACACCTCGTGTTCGATTTCCGGTAACGGCCATGAGTTCGGGGTGTTACACTAGGAAACAACGATGTCAATGTTTTCCACCAGTGATATGGATTATCTCTAAGAAAGGATACTATGCATTTTATACATTCATCTGGAGTACAAGACAATTCATCGAATACTCTGGTAGTGTTCCCGAGCTAGAACTCAGGTCTCTCAACATCATCATCAACTATAGCCCAGAACTCCTTAGCCCCATGTTTCTGAATCTTATCAATAGGTGGCTTACTTAATTGAATTGGGTCTATCACTTGTGGCACTACTGGGACTTGTTGAGGAATAGTTGGGGATGGAGATTATTGATGTAACACCCCAAACCCAGCCTAGACGTTAGGGTCGAATCTGGCGTGTCACATCAAAGCGTAGTTCAGAAAAAATGAGTTGTCATTGAAAGTTTATTTTTAAAACTAAAACCTTTTGCTCGAGGCTAGCAAATCATCTCGTCAAAAACGTTTGCTTAATGTCTAGCATTGATACTTTAAGTTATTTCAAATTACGAAAGCTACTAAAGTTTGAAATATAAAAAGTCTATTTTTAAGTGTTTTTGAGAATAGTTATTATTTTTTTTGAAAATTTGTGTTTAGCAGTTCGAAATAAGGAAATCAAAAGCTCAATTAAAAATTTAATCCCTCAGAGGCTTTATTACAGAATTAAAACCCCAAAATATAATATTTAAATAAAAAGACTACAGCAGAGCATTAGCAGTCGTGTGGCCACCTTCGTGTCCCTCGCGGCTCCAAATCACCTAAGGCTGGGGATTACCTGCATAGTTAAAAGAAAGGGTGAGTTTACAAAAACTCAGTGTGTAATCCCTTATCAGCCAGACAAAAAACAACGCATACAGTAGCAGTCTGGGCCAGAGTCCTATTCAGCAACAGTTTAGTCTGGGCCTTAGCCCTATACAGAAACAGTGTGGGCTTAGGCCCAAATACAGTATCAGTACAGTGAAAACATGCAACTATGCATCCCACCCAAATCCAGCTAGCACACCACCCGTGCCAACCAACACACCATGTGGGGATATAAATTGACCCACCTAGCCAGCACACCAATAACGCAGTGAAGCTGCCAGTAATAATATCGTAGCATAGCTACTAGAACAGTAAATGTAGCAAAGCCACCAGTACTAGTAATTGTGGCATAGCCACCAATAATAGTGAATGTGACATAGTCACCAGTACAGTACTTCCTCCATATCAAAATCCTAACCCCATGCAATATGTCATGTCATAAATATTACGTGTATGCAAAGTCATACTCAGTACTATCATATATGTAATTCATAAGCACATCAGTCATACGAAACATAAGGGCATAATTGTCATATTACAATACAGGGGTATTCCAATCATTTTACCCTATAGAGGCATTACAGTCATTTTACCCTACAAGGGTATTACGGTTATTTTACCCTACAGGGGTATTGTGGTCATTTTAGCCTATTGGGGTATTACGGTCAGATAATGTCCTCTCCAACGGTCTACAATCGCCTCAAGCGACACAAATAACCTAAATGATCATAACGGTGTAAATGGGCCTAAGGCCCATTGCTCAGCCCAAGTGGGCCCACATGCTCGTGTGGCCCATTTAACCCAATTCCAGTCACGACTATGCGAACACTATAACCCAGTCCATTAATAGTCACTTACCGCAGATTTTATCTATGTGGGCCCACACGGCTCATTCTAGCCCAATGTGGCCGAAAACAACTTAAGTCATGTGCACGACATGACAAGTCCAACTACTTCCCACTTAACAGTTAGATTTACACATGGGGGCCCACGGGCACATGGGCCCATTCGACCCATCGAGGCCCAGAAACATCCTATGCCATATGTGCGACATGGCCAGTCTAACCTTCCCCCACTTGATGGTGAGATTCACTCATATAGGCTCACGGGCCCATTGGGCCCAACATGGCCCATTACTGCCTAAGCCCACGAGATCACTCGTAGTGGCCTCTTCCGTCGTACACCCACGTTTCATGGGCTCAGTTTACCAAATGAGCATTCGCACGCTCAACCCAACCTTTTGGCTTTTTAGCTTTTTGCCGTACCACGGTCAGATCAGGGTGTATACACACTTTATCGGCTTTTACGCCTATTACCGTTTATAGGGTACGGATACACACCTGTTTACGCAACCGCTCCAAGTTCCTCAAGCACCCAACCTACAATCATTCCCACACACCATCAGTCCTTCAACTACTAGTGTTCATTTACACCAAATCCCCAAATCAATACTCTTACTTACCTTGATCGAATGAGGGCGACTTAATCCTCCAAAATTACTGACTAGAAATGATCACACGCTCTTGCTGATTATCTGTATTATGAACACAGATCTTTAATCAAGATTAATAACCTATGTGGCCTAACCCACAAAAATTAATCTTACAGAGACATAGGGAATATTCAGCTAATACCCCAAAACTAAAGTAACATCTCACCTTAATTGAACGATAAGAGAAAGAGTTGATTGCTTCCGAATGCTTGCACCCCTTTACCCTACTGAAATACATAAAACCCAAATCATATCGCGGAGATGGAGTGAATAACGCAATCAGAGAATATAGGGAGAATAAAATTTATCTTTCAGAAAAAGATAGAAAGAACAGATTGAAATGCATATATTGGAACAAGAGAAACATAAACATACCCATCGATTGACAAAAATTCTTGCAAAACTGAAATCTCAACACTAACAGCAAAGTACAAAACGATCACTCAAAAATTAGGGAGGGGAGAAAAACTGTAAGTAATCGATCTAGAAAGATGAAATGAGAGAAGAAAAGAAATAGAAAAGGGAGCAATCGGCTATATCTTAAGAAAAGAGAAAGAGAAACAGTAAAAGGGAAAAGAAGAGATTGAGTTCGACTAGAAAGGAACAGGCAACAAATATTCGGCCTAGTCTTGGAAAATAAAGAAATGTTAGGAGTAGATGAATGATCCAGCAAAGAGAAGGAAATTGAGTATGGGGATTTCGGCACTAAGAACTTAGATTAAACACATCCCAAAAGAGCGTAAAATGTTACCTGTTGAACTGACACTAGGGAGAAAAGAAGCCAGAAACGCTGAAAGATCAAAAACCTAAAAAGACAGAGCAAAATTCGGCACCCCTTCACTCACTAATTGCCGAAAATGCATACCCAAAGACCCCTTTAGCCGAATACACATACAAGTCTTCCAACCAGCTACAACTCCCCAACTTTCCAATCCCCTGAAAATCTCCAAAAATCTCCCCCCTTATCCCTCCTTGATATCCTCCATAACAACCTCCAATACCCATTCAAACTCTCACCCAATAGAGTTCGAAACCCCTCAAACTCCTGCCCCCTCATGCTAGCAAAATAAATATCCTTTTTTCTTGCAATGGGATTCTACTCAAGCCCTCTCAGTTACCAAGTCACGCCACTTGCCACCAAGCCACAAGACTTTTTGTGACACATTTTATCCTTAATTAAGTATAAGGTCTATAGGCCAAAGTCCAGGTTCCTTTAAAATAAATATCAAATCAATTGCAAGAGAAAGACTTGAACCCAGGCTCCTTTACAACCTTAATGACGCCCCAACCACTAGACCACATGCTTCCTTGTGTCATTTATTTAACACAATAATTCAAAAGGCCTTTATCCAAACATCCAGGGTTTTATTCACTTAAGACCAAAATTTTTGCTTAAGCCTAGGTTTGAACCCAAGATTTTTCCAACACTTCTCAGGGCTATTAACCACCAAAGCAGACATTTAATTGTGTCATTTCCTTGCATAATTAAATACTTATATACAACCTCCTTACAGACCCATACTCAGGGCCTAATACTTTTAGGCCCAAATTTAGGGCGTTACAATTGAGCAGCCAGATCCGTTCGCATGAACTCCGTGAACCACTCACTCATCATTTGGAAGAAGGCTTGATTAGCCTCTCCCCCTTAGCTACTAGATACAAGTCTAGAATCAGACTGCACTGCCCCTTGAGTGGGAGTAAGTGTATTACTTTTGACATCATCAGCTACGGCTCAATCGGGATCCATTTGCTATATGAAAAACACATTTTAACTGTCAGGAATCATCACATTATCCTAGTTTATATATATGACATGTATAGTTAGACTCTCACTCACTACGTTAGTCCTAGAATCGACTAAACCGTAGCTCTAATACCAATTAAATGTAACACCCCTAACCCGTATCCATCACCAGAATAAGGTTACGAGGTATTACAGATTAGAACATATCATTCACATACATTTATGCTCGTCTCAAACATATTGTCCCTTCCAAGGTCATACGAGACATTAAAACATGCTTAGAAGTGGTTTATGACTAAACCAAAATTATTTGCAAATTTTGAGAAACTTAGAAAATTTTAAAACATTTAAGGGTCACACGCCCGTGTGAACAGGCTATGTGCCTCACAAAGCTATTAGAAACGCCCGTGTCACAGGCCGTATGAAAACTGGGCATATATACTAACTAGTACCACAAGATTGAGGACATGCCTATGTGCCAGGCCGTGTGAAAACTAAGGGGGTTATTGACTTGGGTCACACATCTAGCTAGACGCCCATATGCCAGCCCGTTTGCCACAGACAGCCAATAAACAAGCTCATTTGTCTAGGTCGTGTCAAAACTGTAGGGTATACTACCTTAATTCAAAAGGGTACCCTATGGGACACACGACCGTGTAACATGACCATGTGTTGCACACGGCTGAGACACACACTCGTGTCTCTGCCCGTGAGGACAAAAATAGGCCATTTGAAAAGCCAATTTTCCGCCCCACACTCATGTACACATAGAAACTAATTTGGAACCATTTCCATACACTTAAATGTAGTCCAAAACAAACCAAATTCACACACATAACATACCATCTATCATCAACCAATTTAACACTCAATTCCACATTCAAAATATACCAAATCATTATGCCAAAATCATTACAACTTGCATATATTCCATATTCACTAATTCATCATAATATCATCTATTTCATATCACAAAACACACCATATCATCATCTCAAACCAAACCAATTCATAAAGCATTATATACACCACATAAAAAACTTACCAAACACAAAATTCAAGTCAACTAATGTAACACCCCTAACCCGTATCCGTTACCGGATTAGGGTTATGAGGCATTACTGTATAAAACACAGTTCAGCACACTGATTCCTCACCTTTCATACACTAAGAATTAATAAACATTTAAAACTTATAAATTTAAAATATCCACAATTCACTTATTATAAATTCGAATACATGGGTCATAATTCTAATTCAGAAATAATCATACCTTACTGAACATATATCGCAAATAAGCACATTTCAAAAATTCCAACTAATTCAATAAGAAGATATATCAAAACCTAACTGATTATGTTCCATAATTACTAAATTCGAACCAAACTTGTATATATCAAAGACATGTTCACATATTTAATACTTCCAATATTCAGTTCCTTATATCCATCATATAAATGCCATTTTCATAATTAAAATCATATTCCATTATATATCATTACACTTCATACTTCGAATATATGCCAATTTCTATCTCATTAATCGTATATCAAACATATCATTTGATAACTTCTTCACAAGTTCATAATAAAACCAATTGAATCATATTACATGAATTATTATGCAATTACATATGAAACTTAAATACATTATAACATGGCCGAACATACTAATGATGCATATATATACAAGTGCACAATTCATCCTAAAAATAAAAGCCATACTTAACACTTGAACACAAATAACACTCCAGCGTGCATCTAATTCATATCTAAATTAATATACCTAAACTTCATATTTTTATTCTATTAACTAACCCAAAACATACTTAATCATTACCATCATTAACCATTTGAACCCATACCAATACAATCAACCAAAACAATCATAAAACATATTCATTACTTACCACTTAGTACCCAAACCTGTTAAGTTAATATACCATCATCCATCACGCTAATTATACCACATTTCATATTTCCAAAATGAGCTAACTATTAAAACGACTACCAAAACCAAACTCATTAAACATTTTAATTAAGAACATGTAAAACCAAACTTAAGCATAATAAGCAAGTCATTTTCGCATGGCTTTAAATACATACTCATTCAAAACAATTAACTCCAAGACTAGCATATACGTGCCACATAACCGAGTCTAAAAATGTTATTTACTAAAATGATAATAGGATAGTGTGATGTCGTCTCCATCGACTTCCAACCCGAGCAGATATTCGAAAATCTATAAACATAAGAAAAAGAAAACACAGAGTAAGCTTTTAAGGTTAGTAAGCTCGTATCTTAATAAATTTAACATAACAAATACTTTCATTACAATGCCGTAAAGATAATATGCTATCTCACACAACCTTTCTAAATTTCATAATATGTTCTCATATCAAATTATCATCATTCAATATTATATTTACTCACTTAACCAACTTTAAATTTCACAAACTTATTCAATTAAATTTTCATACATCAACCCTTTCACACTTTTATATAGCCAAATGAACACATTATTGGAAATAACACATTTAATTATATATCTTTCTCATATGAATCTCGTATGATCATTTATAATCAAATTCATTTTTCATTCATATAGCATCTGACAAATTTCACATTTGCAACTTTACAAATCACATCTTATTCATTCGTTTATGTTTCATTAGCACATAACCATATTTCATTTCCACATACATCACAATACATTCTTTGCACATATACTTACCTTATTTTAAATAGGTAATCAATTATCACATACCTTATCATTTTAGCTCGTTTAACGTATTCAACTACCATATTAGCAATAAATCTTTTAGGCATAAACTTATAATAATTCACCGGCATAAAGCATGCTAGGCTTAAGCCTGTATCTCACACCGGCACAAGGCTGCTAGACTCAAAGTCTGATTTTATTCACCGGGAATAAGCTTGATAGGCATAAGCCCGATTTAATTCACCAGCATATGGCTTGCTAGGCTCAAATCCCGAATATCACCATTATAAAGTCGTCTCATAAAAAATTCATATAATATATCATGTATACCTGTTCACTTTGCTCTATTTAATCATTCAATCACAATTTATAATTGCCCTTTGAATCATTCAATATTTTGCTCACTAAGTGTCATTATCAATATCTCGCACACTAAGTGCCATTCTCAATATTTCGTATACTGAGTGCCATATTTGATTGCCCCGCACACTAAGTGCCACATTTAGTCGATATGTCGTCAGACATTAAAATATTCACGTATGTACAATTTATACGACATTAAAGCATTAGAAACATAAAATTAACAATGCTTATTACATACGAACTTACCTCGTTCGCGGTAACGACAAATTAGATCGACGAATCTGATACTTCGGTTTTCCCTCGATATAGACTCGTACGAGGCTTAACTTGATCTAATCCATCAAATTCAACTATTACAATTCATATTCTACTCATTTTAACTCAATTTCATATTTTGGTAAAATTACTATTTTACCCTTAAAGTTTCACTTTTATTCAATTTAGTCCCTGAGCTCAAAAAATGCAAATTAACCATTTTTAACCATAATTAAGCTTAACCGAATATTCATGGTATTAAAACAACCCACAAATTACTTTATGGTAAAATTATATTTTTGCCCCTGATATTTCAACTTCTTTACAATTTAGTCCCTAAGCTCGAAAAATTAAATTCTTTCAATTTTGGCCAAACCTATGCCTAGCCGATTTTACTACAACTTCATAACAACCCATATTGTCATTTATTCACACTTTCAACCACATAATTTCAATAATTCACAATTTATCCAAAATTGACATTTTTACAAAAATTCACTTTACAAAACATGTATATCCAACAACAATAATTTATTTTCCATCATCAACTATCAAAATACTCATGCATTCAATAATGGCAACATTCAAATACTTTAACAGTTTTGAAATCAGAGATACGGGCTAGCTAGAATACGAAGCCACGATCTCAAAAACAGAAAAATTATCAAAAACCGTACACAAAACATACCTAAATCACTTCATGCAAGTGCCGAAACTAAGGAAGCTTCAATGGCTTTCTTTTTCTCCTCCATATTCGGCCAAGAAATAAAATTTGCATGGCCATTTTATGTTTTATTTTTATTTAATACATTTTAATATTCCATTTACCTTTTTGTCCTTTATAATAATACATAATTTCATATATGCCAAACCACCAATCTCCACTATCATAAAGTAATGGTTTAATTGATTAATAGGGACTTATACTTTAGTAAAACATGGAAAATAAACACTTAAACAATTAGAATGCAACTTTTACATTTTACGCGATTTAGTCCTTTTTGTTTAATTAACTATCGAAACGATAAAATTTTTCAACGAAACTTTAATACCATCTTTTTGCCACTCCGTAAATATTTATAAAAATATTTACGACTCGTTTTATAGAAATGAGGTTCCGATACCTCATTTCTTAAACCCACTTGACCTTAGGGTCATACCACTTGAACTTAATAAATCACTTATAAAACAAATATCACAATATCAAAAACATTTTTAAAATCATAATTAACTTGTAAATATTAAATATAATATTTACAAATCTACTCGTCGAATTTGGTGGCCCCGAAACCACTGTTCCGGTTAATCCTAAAAACGGGCTATTACAACTCTCCCCTCTTAGGGATTTTCGTCCTTGAAAATCTTACCAGAGAATAAATTAGTGACTTACTTTCACAAGCCTTAACAATGTCTCACATAGCCTTATATTTCTCAACTTTTCAATCTCATGAGCTAAGATTAGGATCTGCTCTTTGCTATACATCATAATAACTTAAGTTTCTACTTCTGTAAGAGATACTATAGATAAAGGATCTTATCTGTATCATCACATCATATATATAAGAAACACGTTACGATTCTTCTCAAGTTTTGATAATAATCTCATTCAGTCCGATGAATTGCGAACTCAACTTCTTTTTATAGCTAAATCAAGAAATTCTATTCCCACTATAATATTTTCACAAATACTCAATTTTCTAATTGAAAATTCAATGTTTTTGGGCATCAAGCCCACATATATTTTCTGCCAATCTGAAATTCTTTTAGACGGTCACGAATTACTTTCATTTCTCCTTTTCAATCACATCGACCCCGAAATTCTTTTTATCGAAATTCAATTTGATATAAAGAAGTTCAGTAATTGCAACCATATTGCACTCATACAATGCTATCTTAATATTCATCTTATAACTAATTGTTATACGCAAGCTTAACCAACAGTAAATGTCTTTCTCGGTTACTTTCAAGTTCTAGAACACAATGTTACAAAGTATTTCCACACCCAAAGCTCACAGTAGTTTATTTTAGTAACACAATATAATCTTCATGTCTCCATTTGAACAATAAAAACTGGCATTCTTTTAGTTCTCCCCGTACGGACAGATAATTACCACTATGCTGATGTCACAATTGTTGTAAAATCTCTAGATTTCTCGATACACGAACTCTAGCTCGACACAACGAATGATTTTCGGTTCCAATATGAAATTCTAAATTAGAAATCAATTTACGTTGTACCCTTTTTTAACTTGTAATTAACTGACACACTTCTTAGTCTCACAAATTTGCTGATTAAATATCAAATTAGTTTCTAGCTCAGCCAATAATTACTCATCACCTGATAAGATTAATCGCAAGATTATCGGTAGTAAATTACACAAAGGTTTCTAGCTCAGAGCCCCTAATACTATAATCGTTTGCCTAGATTAATAATCAGTCACTGACTCATAATCTTTTAAAAGTTCAAACCATCTTTAATTCTTGTGTCAGATAACTCTTTACCTAATGCAGGCTAAACCAGAACTGATGCTTCAATTAACAATGTCTTCAACTGTTTACCACTTTATTAATAAATATCACATCATTCAGACTTCCCAATCGCGATCTACAAGAACATTTCTCAATAAAACCATTTTGCTGGATATAATTCTGTATCACATCTTCTAGAATATGAGTTCGTCATTCAGACTATCCATCTACTTACCCGTGAACATTCAAAGCTCATTTCCACCCTGTGGATAGATTCAGATACAAGTAACTTGATTAATCCTTCAAGCAACTAATCTAATCAAACTTGACAACTGAATCGATCTCGACTATCAAACAATAACTTTTCAATTATTAACCAACGAAGCTTTGAACTGTACTGAAGCCACAACCATCAGATAGATTAAAATCATAGTGCCATAATAAGGCCGACATTTCAACCGTATAGATATATAATGTCCCAGTTATCAATAATACATTTTGAACACAAGAGAATTTTCGAATATGATTTCAGTAACAACCAGTGCAGAAACACAACCTCTATAAATGTGATAAATATACCACTGTACTCCCAAGATCAAACCAGAAATTTTAGATCATATTAGATATGGTCATCTCTGTTAAAAGAATATCCCTTGCAGACAATCACATAGAATCATAAGAAAACCGAGATAGTGTAATCCCAAATATAATACTATACTGAACTTTTTAAGAAAACACCCATATCAGATGGTAAATATCTCGATGATGTCTCAGAGGTAATCCAAAAGTAAAGCATTACTCATATGCACTAGAATCCACGATAACAGAAGCAATATAATCTTCATGTACATTCAACAAAACAATAACCAATAGGAACATAATACCAGCATGACACAGATTCTATTGTCGATCTTTTCTTTCAATAAAATGAAATAGAATACCAGAGAAAGATATAATAATGTCGATTGTAACCCGAAAAGCCCAAAAATGCTTTCATATATCACTATATATAGATAACGTTCTCATATGATAAGAATTTCTGTAACACCCTGAATTTGGGCCTAGAAGTTTTGGGCCTTGAGCATGGGAGCGGTTGAAGGCAGCTTATAATATTTTGTTGTGCATGCAAATTTCGTTAATGAAGGCTTGTTTTAGTGGTTAAGTGTGTTGAGAAGTGTTGGAGAAGTCCTGGGTTTAAACCTGAACTCTAGCAAAAAAATTGGTTTAAGGTGAATCAACCCCTGGGTGTAGTAGGTAGGCCTTAAGAATATTGTTGGAGAAATTGTGACACAAAAAACCTTATGGCTTAGTGGCAAGTGGCGTGTGGAGCATTTGAGGGGAGGCATGGGTTCGAATCCCATGGCAAGCAAAGAGCATTTATTTTACTAACAGGGGGCGGCAAGAGTTGGTGTTGAATTTAAACTCTGATGTTGGAGGGATCCCACATCGGGAAGCTAACATAAGAATCGATGGGAAGCTGGCTTTAAATAGAGAGAACCATGAGGAGAGTAAAGGTACCTTTCTTGGCTGGTCCCTTTCGCTTTATGGCGTGCTCGTTTGGGCTGGGCGTCGGCTAAGAGTGCTCGGAGCGTGGATTAACTCCAGTCTCCAATCAGGTGTGTATTTATCACTACTCTTGTTGTTGGATGGCTACTTCGGGCCGCGATGGGCCGAAAAGGGCCATGTGGGCCCAATGGGCCTACGGGCCCAATTGGATAAGTTGTTTGATTGTGTAGTAAATATTGGACTAGGCTAGGTGAATCGCATATCTGTGGCTAGGTTTGGGCTAAAAGGGCCACACGAGCATGTGGGGCCATTTGGGCCGAGGATAGGCTTTAGGCCCATTCGTATTGTTATCCATGTTTAGAATACTTTAGTTTACCAATTACTGAAATGCCCTCGACTTGTAAAATTACCAAAGTACTCCCGATTTACAGAATTATCGTTTTACCCTCGATTTATAGAATTACTGTTTTACCCTCGATTTTTAAAATTACTGTTTTACCCTCGATTTACAGAATTACCGTTTTACCCTCGATTTACAAAATTACCGTTTTACCCTCAATTTACAGAATTACCATTTTACCCTCAGTTTAAAGAATTACTATTTTACCCTCGAATTACAGAATTATCGTTTTACCCTCAGTTTACAGAATTATTGTTTTACCCTCGATTTACAGAATTACCGTTTTACCCTCGATTTGTAAAATTACCATTTTATCCTTGATTTACAAAATTACTGGTTTACCCTCAGTTTACAAAATTATCGTTTTACCCTCAATTTATAGAATTACCATTTTACCCTTGATTGTGAAATTACTGAAATACCCCTGTAGGTAGAATTTCCGAAATACCCCTATAGGGTAGGATTACTAAAATACCCTTATAGGATAGAATTACCAAAATACCCCTGTAGGGTAGAATTATCGAAATACCCTTGTAGGGTAGAAATACCGAAATACCCCTGTAGGGTAGAATTACCAAGATACCCTTGTGGGGTAAAATTACCATTTTGCCCCTAGGGTGTTAAATGACTGTTTTGCCCTTGTGGGCAAGTGACTGACTTGGACTGTTTGTTTGACGGATTTGATTGTGAATATATGTTGGTGATATGAATGACTTGACTGTGATTGTTTGATTCAAATATGGGCATGACATTCTGCATACATGACATGTTGCATGGGTTGGGATTTTGTACGGAGGAAGCGTTCTGGTGGCTATGCCACAAATATCTGTTCTGGTGGCTCTGCCACAATATCTGTATTTGGTGACTCTGTCACAATATCTGTTGACCGATCGATGGCTAAGTGCCGATCACGCTGCCGAAGGCTGTGTGCCGTTGTTGTGGGCTTCGTGCTGATTATAGACCCGTTATTAATGGCTCTGTGCCAACCTAAATATGGCTTTGCGCCATCTTGACTATGGCTTCGTGCCAAACGTATTTACCTGTAGCTATGTGCCTAACATGTTTGTTGACGACTCTGTGTCGATCATATTTACCGAAGGCTGTGCACCAATTATATTACCGTCACTGATGGCTATGTGCCGAAGTTATTACAGTTATCTATGGCTTTGTGCCACGTATTCTCTTAGGTGGGTTTGCCACATTATCTGATTCTGGTGGCTCTGCCATAATATCTGTATCTGGTGACTATGTCACGATATCTGTTCTGGCAGCCATGCTGCAAATTTTGTGGTGTGTAGCGGATGGGTGGGTCGAGTTGTCTCCCCACATGGTGTAAGGTTGGTACGGGGGTGTATACGGCTGGATTGGGTTGGGATTGCATTCACATTCTGATTCTGATTCTCTCACGTAATTCTGATTCTGATTCTGTTACTAATACTGATTCTGATTCTGATTCTGTTACTGATTCTGATTCTGATTCTGTCACCTAATTCTGATTCTGATTCTGATTCTGTTACTAATATTGATTCTGATTCTGATCCTGTTACTGATTCTGATTTTGATTCTCATTTTGGTTCCAATTCTAATAATGTTTCTTATTCTGTAATGGGCTAAGGTCCATCTGGTACTGTCTGTTGTAATGGGCTAAGACCCGATTGGTACTGAAATTGTAAGTAAGGCTGGGGCCAGACTTTTAATTCTTTTAGATGACTGACTGTTCCTTTTTATAGTAGGGGATTTCACACTGAGTTTTCGTAAACTCACCCGTTTATTAACCTTTCAGGTAATTTCCAGCCTTAGATGGATCGGGGTTGCTAGGGGCTCGGAGAAAGCCACACACACTGTTTATGTTACAGTTTTGATTATTACCTTTAAATTATTTTATGTGGGTTGTAGTAAAGCCGTTGAAATTTTCTGGATTTCAAATTTGGAATTTTATTTATTGTTCTTATAATTGCTAGTATTAGAACATGATTTTCCAAAGCAACTACTGTTATTCAAAACATCACGTAACCGCAATTATTTTTAAAGTAAGTTTCCGCAACTACCAAGATTTTTACAAAGTTGTTAAGAATGTTATTCAGCTGAGGTTTTCTAACAAGGTTTAAAAAGGGTATAAGTTTTTAATTATTAAGAAGGGTTTTTAATGGAAACATGGTTTTCGAAAAACACTTCAATGTGACACGCCAAGTTCGAGCCAAACTTCCAGACCGGGTTTGGGGTGTTACAATTTCATTCGAAAATATACAGTTGCATATACATTTGAGGATAAATGTACAAATAGAGTACTCAGAAGAAACCATAGTAACTACCCAACTATAACCGCTGCACTCAGCTATCATTTCTATTCAAACATTATTCCACTATCTAATTTTGTCATCATTGATTTCACATTATCTCATTACTAACAAAAATCAATTTAGAATAACTTCCAGTTAATACGTTTTTTAGACATCATACTTGAATACTTTCATCTCATCAAATTCGACTTCTTCTTTAACAGTGACTTGGCATATTACGAATGGCCTTCAACACAATCCAATATCTTTTCTATTACTTTCTTCACTTGTGGATTCATTCTCTTATCTGATCACAATACTAATCCTTCAATCACGAAACTTTGTAATTCCACACTTGTAAGCTTATTTAATCCATATAATACGGATTTCATTACAATACTTTATCGATGAGGGGGGTGAGGGTCATAAAGCCTCAAATTTATCTCTCACATATACATGCACATCACACATACTATTATGAATATCAAATTCATTACTAATTCTACATTCTCAAAACACCTACCCATCTTTTACTTATGATTGCTTTTGTACTTAACACATAATTCATACGCTAAATCAAATCATTAATTCACAATCAAAATGTTCACGTAACAATCACAAACCAAACATCACAACTCATATCCTTATATAATTATAACATTTATCAATAGCAGGATATCATGCATTCTGATTTATACCTGTATGAGTTTCAACTCATCACCAACACATTTCACTCAAGCGTTTGAGTATAACATTCTGCACTATTGGAATTAGCTTGGTTGGAAAGCATATCTGTCTTAAAAAACAGTTTCGTTAGAACTAGGAGATGTCACACTATCACGAGTAGTAATATGGCATGTATAGCTAGACTCACATATGCTAGGTTAGTCTGAGAATCGACTAAACCATAGCTCTGATACCACTAAATTTAACACCCCTAACCCGTTTCTGTTACCAAATTAGGGTTATGAGGCATTACTGTATAAAACACAGTTCAGCACACTCATTCCTCACCTTTCATACACTAAGAATTAATAAACATTTAAAACTTATAAATTTCAAATATCCACAATTCACTTATTATAAATTCGAATACATGGGTCATAATTCTAATTCAGAAATAATCATACCTTACTGAACATATATTGCAAATAAGCACATTTCAAAAATTCCAACTAATTCAATAAGAAGATAATCAAAACCCAACTGATTATGTTCCATAATTACTAAATTCGAACCAAACTTGTATATATCAAAGACATGTTCACATATTTAATACTTCCAATATTTAGTTCCTTATATCCATCATATTAATGCCATTTTCATAATTAAAATCATATTCCATTATATATCATTACACTTCATACTTCGAATATATGCCAATTTCTATCTCATTAATCGTATATCAAACATATCATTTGATAACTTCTTCACAAAGTCATAATAAAACCAATTGAATCATATTACATGAATTATTATGAAATTACATATGAAACTTAAATACATTATAACATGGCCGAACATACTAATGATGCATATATATACAAGTGCGCAATTCATCCTAAAAATAAAAGCCATACTTAACACTTGAACACAAATAACACTCCAGCGTGCATCTAATTCATATCTAAATTAATATACCTAAACTTCATATTTTTATTCTATTAACTAACCCAAAACATACTTAATCATTACCATCATTAACCATTTGAACCCATACCAATACAATCAACCAAAACAATCATAAAACATATTCATTACTTACCACTTAGTAACCAAACCTGTTAAGTTAATATACCATCATCCATCACTCTAATTATACCACATTTCATATTTCCAAAATGAGCTAACTATTAAAACAGCTACCAAAACCAAACTCATTAAACATTTTAATTAAGAACATGTAAAACCAAACTTAAGCATAATAAGCAAGTCATTTTCGCATGGCTTTAAATACATACTCATTCAAAACAATTAACTCCAAGACTAGCATATACGTGCCACATAACCGAGTCTAAAAATGTTATTTACTAAAATGTTAACAAGATAGTGTGATGTCGTCTCCATCGACTTCCAACCCGAGCAGATATTCGAAAATCTATAAACATAAGAAAAAGAAAACACAGAGTCAGCTTTTAAGGTTAGTAAGCTCGTATCTTAATAAATTTAACATAACAAATACTTTCATTACAATGTCGTAAAGATAATATGCTATCTTACACAACCTTTCTAAATTTCATAACATGTTCTCATATCAAATTATCATCATTCAATATTATATTTACTCACTTAACCAACTTTAACTTTCACAAACTTATTCAATTAAATTTTCATACATCAACCCTTTCACACTTTCATATAGCCAAATGAACAAATTATGGGAAATAACACATTTAATTATATATCTTTCTCATATGAATCTCATATGATCATTTATAATCAAATTCATTTTTCATTCATATAGCATCTGACAAATTTCACATTTGCAACTTTACAAATCACATCCTATTCATTCATTTATGTTTCATTAGCACATAACCATATTTCATTTCCACATACATCACAATACATTCTTTGCACATATACTTACCTTATTTTCAAATAGGTAATCAATTATCACGTACCTGATCATTTTAGCTCGTTTAACGTATTCAACTACCATATTAGCAATAAATCTTTTAGGCATAAACTTATAATAATTCACCGACATAAAGCCTGCTAGGCTTAAGCCTGTATCTCACACCGGCACAAGGCTTTCTAGACTCAAAGTCTGATTTTATACACCGAGAATAAGCCTGCTAGGCATAAGCCCGATTTAATTCACCAGCACATGGCTTGCTAGGCTCAAAGCCCGAATATCACCATTATAAAGTCATCTCATAAACAATTCATATAATATAGCATGTATACCTGTTCACTTTGCTCTATTTAATCATTCAATCACAATTTATAATTGCCCTTTGAATCATTCGATATTTTGCACACTAAGTGTCATTATCAATATCTCGCACACTAAGTGCCATTCTCAATATTTCGTACACTGAGTGCCATATTTGATTGCCCCGCACACTAAGTGCCACATTTAGTCGATATGTCGTCAGACATTAAAATATTCACGTATATACAATTTATACAACATTAAAGCATTAGAAACATAAAATTAACAATGCTTATTGCATACGAACTTACCTCGTTCGCGGTAACGACAAATTAGATCGACGAATCTGATACTTCAGTTTTCCCTCGATATAGACTCGTACGAGGCTTAACTTGATCTAATCAATCAAATTCAACTATTACAATTCATATTCTACTCATTTTAACTCAATTTCATATTTTGGTAAAATTACTATTTTACCCTTAAAGTTTCACTTTTATTCAATTTAGTCTCTGAGCTCAAAAAATGCAAATTAACCATTTTTAACCATAATTAAGCTTAACCGAATATTCATGGTATTAAAACAGCCCACAAATTACTTTATGGTAAAATTATATTTTTGCCCCTAATATTTCAACTTCTTTACAATTTAGTCCCTAAGCTCGAAAAATTAAATTCATTCAATTTTGGCCAAACCCATGCCTAGCCGAATTTACTACAACTTCATAAAAGCCCATATTTTCATTTATTCACACTTTCAACCACATAATTTCAATAATTCACAATTTAATCCAAAATTGTCATTTTTACCAAAATTCACTTTACAAAACATGTATATCCAACAACAATAATTTATTTTCCATCATCAACTATCAAAATACTTAAGCATTCAACAAGGGCAACATTCAAATACTTTAAAAGTTTTGAAATCAGAGATACAGGCTAGCTAGAATACGAGCCATGATCTCAAAAACAGAAAAATTACCAAAAACCGAACACAAAACATACCTAAATCACTTCATGCAGGTGCCGAAACTAAGGAAGCTTTAATGGCTTTCTTTTTCTCCTGCATATTCGGCCAAGAAATAAAATTTGCATGGCCATTTTATGTTTTATTTTTATTTAATACATTTTAATATTCAATTTACCTTTTTGTCCTTTATAATAATACATAATTTCATATATGCCAAACCACCAATCTCCACTATAATAAAGTAATAGTTGAATTGATAAATAGGGACTTCTACTTTAGTAAAACATGGAAAATAAACACTTAAACAATTAGAGTGCAACTTTTGCATTTTACGCGATTTAGTCCTTTTTGCTTAATTAACTATCGAAACGATAAAAATTTTCAACTAAACGTTAATACCATCTTTTTGCCACTCCATAAATATTTATAAAAATATTTACGACTTGGTTTATAGAAATGAGGTCCCGATACCTCATTTCTTAAACCCACTTGACCTTAGGGCCATACCACTTGAACTTAATAAATCATTTATAAAACAAATATCACAATATTAAAAACATTTTTAAAATCATAATTAACTTGTAAATATTAAATATAATATTTACAAACCTACTCGTTGGATTTTTTGGCCCCGAAACCATTGTTCCGGTTAATCTTAAAAACGGGCTATTACAACCTAAATGGCTATACACACCAGATTTACAAGCCAAATCTCATGGCTAATATCATGACTGAAAACATACCAAAATAACACTAGCCTATACATGCAATATACCATATGTACAAAGCTACAAAAGTACCAACAAGTTGATTCGATAGTGTGATGATGGTTCCCGATGATCCCGATGTCTGAGCTAGCTTTGATAATCTATAAAACACAGACAAATAACACACAGTAAGCTTCATAGCTTAGTAAGTTCATAATTATTATACTCAACAGTTGAAAATATACAAATTATCAATTTGTACAAATTGATATCTAATTCATGGTAACCAACAAACCTTTCTTACACTTTCTCAAAAGTTTATGAACAAGTTCATAACTTCTTCTATTTGGATTTCATACTTTAAATGTACGTTCCTGTACAATTTCATATCAAACTCATACCTTCTCATGATATTGTTGAATACTCAATATCTTGCAAACTAAGTGCTAAAACTTAACCGAAGCTATTATAATCTCGCACACTAAGTGCCTTTCATAGCCGAAGCTATCTCAACCTTGGACACTAAGTGCCATACATAGCTGAAGCTATTCCAACTCGCACAATAAGTGCTATATATACTCGAAGCTATCTCAAAACGCACATAAAGTGCCAAACGTAGTCAATTTGTCATCATTCTGAACCGTAGTCTCACATATACAATTTATGCGATAAATAAATCATTCGAAATATAATTTTAATAATGTTTATCACATACAAATACTTCAGACGTAGAAACGACGAAACTAGTCGATTAGTCGAGTACTTTATTCTTGCCTCGATCTAAATCTGAGTTCCTCTTTTCTTGATCTATATGTATTCAAAATTAACCCATTTAATCATAAATTCATTCAATTTAATCCACAAACAAATAATTTTAGACAATATGTACTTTGGCCCTAAACTTTCACCTTTTTTTACAATTTAGTCCCTATTTCAAAAAAACACAAAATTCACATAATTAAATTCAATTACATGCAAGCCAAATTTCCTAGGGACCCCTTGCAGCCCAAAACTTTCATTTATTTCACAATTTAGCCCCTCAATTTACACTTTTTTCAATTAAATTCCTAATATGCATTTTTACTCAAAATCACTTTACAAAACAAATATATCAAGCACCAAGCTTTCATAATTCATCATTAAACATCCAAGAACACATTAATTCGTCAATGGAAACTTTCAAAACCATCAACACTTTCAAAAATTAGGGCATGGCCGAGCTAGTATTCAAAGCAACGATCACAAAAACATAGAAATCATTAAAAATCGAGCTCAAAACACTTACAATTTCAAGCTAACAAGTGTCGAACCCTAAGTTAACATGAAAGCTTCCTTTTCTCTTCTTCAAATTCAACTAGATATGATAATAAGAGAAAAATGGCTTTTGTTTTATTTATTTTATGTTTAATTACTAAATTATAATTTTAACCTTAAATAAAAACTATTTAAAACATCCATTTAATGCCTTTTTTTTCTCAAATTCCACTATCCATGGTCTAATATCAACATAAGGACCTTTAATTTAATGTTTCATAACACTTAAACACCTTTAGCAAATAGAATGCAACTTTTGCATTTTATGCGGTTAAGTCTTTTTTTCTCAAATTAAGCTATTAAACAATAAAATCAGCTCACGAAATTTTCACACATAAATATTCACATGCTATAAACACCAAAAATAATATTAAAATATTTTTCTAACCTCAGATTTGTGGTTCCGAAACCACTGTTCTGATTTAGCTAAAACCAGGTTGTTACATGTCTTGAATGCAATACAATATGCCCCCAAAGCTTCATAGAATCTGGACGACCAATATTTGTGGGTGGGATTAACTTCCTTCTCCAGAATTTATTTAATATCTCTATTAGAGACTTTCGCTTGTCCATTTTTCTAGTGATGGTATGCCGTGACAATTTTATGTTTAACTCCATACATGTTCAGAGCATTAGCAACTAATTTGTAATTAAAGTGTGAACCTTAATCGTTAATCAGAGCACGAGAGGTACCAAGCCTAGTAAAAATATTCTTATGTAGAAATTTTTGTACCAATTTTGCATCATTTGTTGGTAGAGCAACAACCTCAACCTACTTGGAGACATAATCAACAGCTACAAGTATGTATACATTGCTCTAAGAAGATGGAAATGGACCCATAAAATCAATTCTCCATACGTCAAATAGTTCCACTTCTAAAATAGCTGCAAGGGCATTTCATACCTTCTCAATAGATTTCTAGTTCTTTGACAGCGATCGCTAGCTTGGAAAAATTCATGAGCATATTTAAACATGGTTGGTCTATAAAAAACCAGATTGAAGAACTTTTACAGTGGTTCTCATGCCCCTGAAGTGTCTTCCATATGGTGCTGAATGATAATGATATAAAATACTTTGAATCTCGTCATCTAGAACACACCACTGAATTATCTGGTCTGCACAGTGTTTGAATAAAAATGGCTCATCCCAATAATACTGCTTGGCATCATGGATAAATTTCCTTCGTCTTTGGTTGGTGAGCTTAGGTGGCAGCAATCCACTCACTATCTTACCACGATTTCATCATACCAAGTTCTCAACCTAAGGGTTTAAGTGCATACCTGTCCAAATTTTCTCATTCACCACACTTACCAACATGTCACCTTTGTCTTAAGTATTCTCCTTATTCACTTAAGATTCACCCGTTGAACACATCGAAATATAATTTGGATACACGGATTGCCTGCACATAAGTGCCATACCCGCAGCTAGACAAACTCAACAGCCTAAGGAAATTATGTAGTCAAGCTACCATGTAACCCTCCCATAAGCAAACTCAGACTCAACTCAAGGAGCTCTGGCGTTCGCATCCATAAGCAAACTCAGACTCAACTCAACGAGTTCGGATGCCTAGTTACATCTCACGAACTCAGACTCAACTCAATGAGTTCGGAACTCAAATATCCTAGTGACATGTCACTTGTATCCTAATCTATTCCCAAGGTTCAAACGGGATTTTCCTCAATCACACATCCTTGCTATCTTCCACGGAATGTCGGAACCGATACTTGGTAGTATTTCATTTATTAAGTAGCTCACATAATTTGCATATTACTAAATAATAATCCATAAAGCATAATATTTCATGATAATAATCATCATATCATATAAATAACATTAAATTACTTCAAATGACAATTATGTTACTACATTTACACCTAAACTTACCTCGGTATAAAATGTTAGAAATCGAGCCTATTCCTCGTAAACTTTATTTTCCCCTTTATCACGACTCGGATCTTGTTTCTCTTGATCTAAAATAACAAATTTAGCTTATTTAATACTCACATTTATTAAAACAGTCCATTACTCAAACTTTGGCAAAATTACATTTTTGCCCCTAAACTTTTACATATTTACACTTTTTCCCCAAGGCTCAGAAATTAAAATTCATCCTATTTTCTTATGTTTTATGACATCCTGATCATTTTTCCCTTCTATGGCAACATCAAATTCTCACTCTAACATGTACTTATGAACATTAGGTATTTTTAACGATTATGTTGTTTTACTCGTTTTCACGTAAAATCGCTTAGCAAAAGTTGTTTAACACAATTTAAAGATTCATATTCTACCATAAAACATCAAAACAAACACATTTCACCTATGGGAATTTTTCCAAATATAAACCCTAGGTTAAATTATTGCTAGAATAAGCTTAATCAAGTTACTGGGACTCAAAAAATGTAAAGAACATTAAAAATGGGGCTAAAATGGACTTACAATCGAGCTTGAAAGCTTGAAAAACCCTAGCTATGTCTTCTTCATGTGAAATTTGGCCAAGGGGTTGAAGATGGACAAAAATTGGCTTTTAATTTTGTTTTTAATTCATTTTAATAACTAAATGACCAAAATGCCCTTAATTAAAAACTATGCTGTTTTATCTTCCTTTAGGTATTTTTTTTCCAAACCAGTATAATGGTCTAATTACTATCCAAGGATCTCCACTTTAAAAACCCATTACTCACAAGTACTTATTACCTTTGTGAACTAGAACAGGCATTTTACAACTTTTGCAATTTAGTCCTAAATATCAAATTGGACCTTCTATCGATAAAATTTCTAAACGAAATTTTCACACAATCATGAAATCATGCCATAGACCTTAAAATGATAATAAATTATTATTTCTATCTCGAATTTGTGGTCCTAAAACTACTATTTTGATTAGGCCCTAATTCGGGATATTACAACTCTCCTCCCTTTAGGGATTTTCGTCCCCGAAAATTTTACCGGTAAATAGGTGTGGGTATTGATTCCTTATAGTTTCCTTGGGCTCTCATGTAGCCTCTTCTACCCCATGCTTTTGCCACAATACTTTCACAAGAGCGATACTTTTATTTCTTAGTTGCTTGACCTCCCGAGCTAAAATCTTAATCAGTTCTTCATTGTAAGTCATATCCAGTTGTAGCTCAATTTCCGTCGGTGAAGTTACATGTGAAGGATTCAAACGATACCGGTGTAACATAGATACATGGAATACATCATGAATATTCTCTAATTCAGGTGGTAATGCTAACCGATATAGTATCGGTCCAACTTTTTCAATTATCTCATGCGGTCCGATACAATGCAGACTCAACTTGCCTTTCCGACTAAATCTAACAACTTTCTTCTATGGAGACACTTTTAAAAATACCTTATCACAAACTTGAAACTTGATTTCTTTTCGTTTCAAATCCACGTAGGATTTCTGTCTATCTGAAGTAGCTTTCAAACAATCTCAAATCACTTTCACTTTTTCTTCGGTTTCTTTAATTAGATCAACTCCGTAAATCTGATTTTCTTTGAGTTCAGTCCAATACAATGGCGTCGACACTTACGATCGTACAATGCTTCATAAGGTTCCATCTTCAAACTTGTCTGGTAACTATTATTGTAGGCAAATTCTACCAACAATAAGTTTCTTTCCCAACTACCTTGGAATTCCAATACACAACATCTGAACATGTCTTCAAGAATTTGAATTACTCTCTCTGATTGTCCATCAGTCTGTGGATGGAAAGCAGGGCTGAAATTTAACTTCGTACCTAATGCCTCTTGCAGCTTTTTCCAAAACTGCAATGTAAATCTCGGATCTCTATCCGAAATGATCGACAAAGGTACTCCGTGAAGTCTAACAATCTCAATGATATACAATCCAACGAACTTATTAAGAGAATAATCAGTACATACAGGAATAAAATGAGTCGATTTAGTCAATTTGTCAACTATTACCTAGATGGCATCTTTCTTCCTTGGGGTTAACGGCAACCCTGATATAAAATCCATAGTAATTCGATCCCACTTCCACTCGGGAACCATGATAGGCTACAGTAGTCCCGAAAACACTTGGTGTTCAGCTTTCACTTGTTGACAAATTAAGCATTTCGATACGAACTCGGAGATATCTCTTTTCATTCCATTCCACCAATACATTTTCTTCAAGTCATTATACATTTTTGTACTACCCGGGTGAATTGACAAACAACCACTATGTGCTTCATACAAGATCTTTTGAATCAACTCATCATTTTTCGGTACACAAATCCGATCTTTAAACATCAAGCAACCATCAAAACCAATTCTGAAATCTGATCCTGTATCAGCCTCACATTGCTTCGTCTTGGCTTGCAAATCTGTGTAACTTTTCTGAGATTCACAAATCTCTTGAAAAAATATGGGTCTTGTTCTCAACTCTGCTAGAATCGAACCATCGTCAGACACTGTCAACTGAGTATTCGTAGCTCTCAAAGCAAACAATGACTTTCTACTCAAAGCATCGGCAACCACATTCGCTTTCCCTGGATGGTAGCCAATCACAAGTTCGTAGTCTTTCAATAATTCTAAGCATCTCCGCTGTCTCAAATTGAAGTCCTTTTGTGACATCAAGTACTTGAAACTTTTGTGTTCGGTATATACTTGGCACGTTTCACCATACTAATAATGTCGCCAAATCTTCAAAGCAAACACTATAGCAACGAGTTCCAAATCATGAGTCGGATAATTCGTTTCTTGAGGTTTCAACTGGCTCGAAGCATAAGCCACCTCTTTTCCTTCTTGCATAAGTACACATCCCAAGCCATTTAGAGAAGCATCACTATACACAAAAATTCTTTACCTGACTCAAGTTGTACTAACACTGGTGCCTCAGTCAGTAACTTTTTCAATTTCTCAAAGCTTTGTTGACATTCTTCCATCCATTCAAATTTAACATCCTTTTGGTGTAGTCTGGTCATAGGATTAGCAATTATAGAAAATCCATTTACAAGTCGTCGATAATAACCAGCTAGACCCAAGAAACTTTTAACCTCAGTTACATTCTTCGGCAGTTTTCAATCAACAATAGCCGAAATTTTACTGGGATCAACCCGTATACCATCACCTGAAATAATATAACCCAAAAATCCAACTTCTTGAAGCCAAAATTCACTCTTACTAAATTTGGCATACAATTGCTTATCTCTAAAAGTTTGCAAAACTATCGTCAAGTGCTCAGCATGCTCTATCTCATCTTTCAAATAAATTAAGATATCATCAATAAATACCACAGCACACTTGTCTAAGTATGGCCAAAATATGTGATTCATTAAATCCATAAACACAGTAGGAGCATTTGTTAAACTGAATGGCATAACTGAAAATTCAAAATGGCCGTACCTTGTTCTAAAATTAGTTTTAGGCATATCTGACTTTTTTACTTGCACCTGGTAATATCCAGACCTCAAGTTAATCTTTAAAAACCATGTTGCTCCTTTTAGCTGATCAAACAAATCGTCAATTCTCGGTAACGGATACTTGTTCTTGATTATTACCTTATTTAACTGTCGATAGTCTGGACACAATCTCATAGAACCATCCTTCTTTTTCACAAATAATACGGGATCCCCCCAAGGTGAACAACTCGGTCTCACAAAGCCTTTGTGAGTCAACTCTTGCAACTGCGACTTTAATTCTTTCAACTCTGTTGGTGCCATTCTATATGGAGCAATCGAGATCGGAGTTGTTCCCGGTATCAACTCAATACCAAATTCTACTTCTCTAACAGCAGGCAAACCTGGCAACTCCTCTGGAAATACATCCGCGAATTCACATACAATCAGAACTGATTCAATTTTCTTCTAAAATTCCTTTGTATTCAACACATATGCCAAATAAGCTTCATAACCCTTTCTCAAATATCTCTTAGCCAACATTGAAGTAATCACACTAGGCAATGCCTCTGATGCATCTGATTCAACCCATAGAATTTTACCATTTTCACATTTTAATTCAATAACCTTTTGTTTACAATTTACTATAGCATCATGCAATGTCAACCAATCCATACCCAAAAAAACATCAAATTCATCAAATGGAAAAAACATCAAGTCAGCCAGAAAATAATGACCTCTAATCATCAAAGGGCATTTCTTGCATACTTTATCAACTATAACACATTTGCCTAATGAGTTTGACACTTTAATCATAAATTTCGTGACTCAGCAGGTATACTCATATTAGACACCAATTTTATGCACACATATGAATGAGTAGAACACGGGTCAATCAAAACAATAACGTTAACGTCATAAAGAGAGAAAATACCAGTGATCACATCGGAAGATGAAGCATCTTCACGCGCCCTTAAGGCATAAGCTCTAGCCGGAGCTCTAGCTTTAGATTTAAATGCCGAATCTCTGACTACATTCTTGCCACTTGCCTTATTCCCAGCATTTCCCGAAGATCTTCCTCTCGAAACAACACCACTAGGTTTTGCACTCTGAAATTTTTCTTTCTCAATTCTCTCGGGACAGTCTCTAATAAAATGATCTGGAGAACCACACTGGTAACATTCGTTAGTTCTACATGGACCAAGGTGACTTCTACCACATCGTTGGCACTAGGGTCTAACAAATCTCGAATTTCCCACACTATCCACAGAAGTAGTTTGAGATTTAAAACTCACATTTTGCTTCTTACGATTCCCATACGAATGTCCGGCCGAAACATGAGAACAAGAATACATATCTCTACATTTTCTAGATTGCGGTGGGAATGCACTGCTCATCAGTCTTTTCTTCAAACTTCTAGTCACAGCCTCTGCCTTTCTCTTTTCTTTAATTAGTTCTTTAGCCTTGCAAGCCTGATAAACAAGTACTATGAACTCTTTCAACTCAAGAATTCCCACAAATACTTTGATGTCTTCATTGAGTCAGTCTTCAAATCGTCTGCACATTTTAGCCTCTGAAGGAATACATTATCTAGCATACTTACTCAACTGAATGAACTCCCTTTCATACTCAGTAATTGTCATGTTGCCTTGTTTTAACTCGAGAAACTCTTTACACTTCTGTTCAACAAATCTTTCACTAATGTATTTCTTCCAAAATTCTTCTTGAAAGAACTCCCAAGTCACTTTCTCTTTCGGTACCACTGAAATCAATATCTTCCACCAATAATAGGTTGAATCTCTCAACAAGAATATAGTACATTTTAAACACTCTTTAGGTGTACAAGACAATTCATCAAATACCCGAATAGAATTCTCAAGCCAAAATTCTGCTTTCTCGGCATCATCATCAAGATTTGCCCTGAATTCTTCAGCCCTTTGCTTGCAAATTCTGTCAACTGGGGTTATATGAAATTTCATCAGATACATATCTTGAGGCATCGGGGGTACAGGTTGAGGAATCAGGGAAGGTGGGGGAGGTTGTTGAGCATTCGGGTTCGTACGAATGAACTTGGTGTACCATGCATTCATCATCTGGAGAAATGTTTCCCCAGCCCCTTCTCCTCCTCCTTGACTAACAGTAGGAGGTCAGTTTTCAGTTGGCACCACCCCTTCAGTAGGAGCTAGTGCATTGCTCTCTACATCATCGGCCACAGCTGTATCGGGATCCATTTACTATAAAAAGATGATTTTAAAGTTCAGGAGTCGTCACACTATCACAATATATATATGGCATTTATAGCAAAACCTGTACATATGCCACATTAGTCTGAGAACTGACTAAACCGTAGCTTTAATTCCACCAACTGTAACACCCCCTTACCCAAGACCCTCGTCGGAGTTGAGCACGAGGTGTTAACAGACTTAAATTATCACTTAAACAATTTCAAATAATTTATTTCACCTTTCGTAATAAACTGCCCATCTGCGTCATAGTCGCTAAAAAAATTATATCTCGAGTTACAAAACTCAAAATTAAAATTCGTAAATTTTCTCTGAAACTAGACTCATATATCCATTTTTTCCCAGAATTTTTGGTCTTGCCAATTAGTACAGTTTATTAGTTAAAGTTTCCCCTGTTTCAGTGTTCGACTGCTCTGACCTCTGTTCACTACGAATCACTTTTCTCTCTGTATAGAATTCAGATGACTATGCCGTTTGTTTATCATAAAATTAGACTCAATAATAAATCTATACTTATAAATTATGACTTCTAATTATGTTTTACAAATTTTAGTGAATTACCAAAATTAGAATAGGGGATTCAGAAATCGCTCTGACCCTATTCCACCAAAACTCATTCTCATAAAATACAACTCATTTACCTGTTTTGTTTCTTTCATATGAAAATAGACTCAATAAGCTTCAATCTCATATTTTTTTCATCATCTAATTCTGTATCTACTATTTTTAGTGATTTTTCAAACTCACATCATTGTTGTTGTATGATATTGTTTTATAGCAAATTTCACCTTTTTATGAATTTCCATGGATTAGATAGCACATTAAGTACACATAACACCAAATATGATCTTGATTAGCCATTCCAATCGCTAATCATTACCAAACATTTCCTTACCACCTAATAGCCAGATCATATACACAAAATGATTATAACGCTATACATGCCATACTCAAAATATACAAGCCACTATACCAAGATGGTCCACAGATAGTGTGAGCGAGCCTCCGACTGTTCCCAATTTCTAAGCTGGCTTGTCAAAACTACAAAGAATGGAAAGGAGGGAGTAAGCATAAATGCTTAGTAAGTTCACATGTAAATAGCAAGTAACATAATCATGCAATCCAACATAAAACATCATTTGTATAAATACCACCAAGACATTCATGTTACAATCACCATCAACTATTCCTCTTAAGATCATATAAGTTTTAGGTCAACACTCCTACTTAGTATTGGTTCTTACTTGGATCTTAAGCCTGTTTTCCATCCATCCCCATTTACCTTACTTAGCCGTGGAAGCTACTATCTATCCTTTTATTTCTTGTTAGCTGAACCTATAACTATCCATACTTATCTATTTTGAACCTTTCTTTGTTACCCAATTCCAAACATAGTCTATTTCCAACTAAACTTCGCAAAACAAATGATACTTCTTCGTTAGACGATCAGGCATCTAAACACCTCAACTCATCGTACCGAGGCGGGATCGTATCATTTGGTATCAGAGCTTGCAAAAACGAGAACTATGAACGTTCTAGCCATCCTGGAATAGGTTTGTAAAAAAAGTTCAAAAAAGTTCAAAAAAATATTATTATTTCGTGTATTACAAGTGCGTTATTATTTTGTGTATTACAAGTGCATTGTAATTAGATATATTGAAAAAAATAAAGAAGAAGATTCAAAATTATTTAAAAAAAAAGAAGAAAGTGAATGAAAGTTTGTTTTCATTATTTGTAATCCTGATCAACAAATTCCTCTTCTATTCACCTTACTACCCTAATGCCACACTTCTACCGAGTTATATTTCTTTTAAGCCTACCCTACACCTTATTCATCAATCTCTTTCAAACCATTTCAAGTTGACTCAAAGACCTCGATAAAGCCTCAACAAGTATTTTAATGAAATCACGAGAGAAGAATGAGTGGAAAAAGGCACGAGTGTGTGAGCACATTAAAGCAGAGGTAAAAGTCAAAAATAGTGCAAACATGAGTGTGAGTGACATCTGTTCTTTCTTTCTGAGTGAAGTGTGAGGTTTGTGGTGAGTTTTAATAATTTTCCATGTCAAAGAGCCCAGAATAAAACATGGTGGATATATAAAGGCAACATGTTTGAAATGTACCGGATTTATCAAGTGTTGTTGCTCGAAGTGGAATGGTTATTTGATCGAAGGCTCAATCCCATTCAAGAGCAATTAGATCAAGTCGAGGAGCGAGGCTGACGGGAGAGGATGCCCCAAGGTCCACAAAGAAACCGAGGCTAGAAAAGAATCCAAGAAGATAAGTTATATGACCCTAATAAAGCCAAAAGTGATCAAGTGTCCAACTTAAGTGACCGGTGAAAGGGACGATGAGACATTGGCTAAAGAGAACGAGGTAGCATAGATGACGATCTTAAAAACATCAACCTGTCAATTCTACCCTTCTAAGGCCGATCCAATTTGGAAGCCTATCTCGAGTGGGAGAAAAAGATAGAAGTAGTGTTCGAGTGCCATAACTGCTAAAAAGGTAATGTTGGAAGTGATTGAATTCTCTGACTATGTGATGATATGGTGGGACCAATTAACTACGAGCTGACGAAGGAATGGAGAAACCCAATACGTACATGGGCTAAAATGAAATCGGTGATACGCTGGAGGTTCATACCCTCATATTATCATTGCGAGCTTTATCAAAAGATCCAAAACCTTAGTCAAGGCATGAGGAGCTTGGAGGATTACTATAAAGAAATAGAGATTACGATGATAAGAGTGGATGTACAAGAAGACAATAAAGCAACCATGGCACATTTCTTGGCTGGTCTCAATCAAGACATTGCCAATATTGTGGAGTTGCAACACTACGTTGAGGTGGCGGACATGGTGCACAGCGCCATCAAAGTAAAAAAGTAATTGAAGAGAAAAGGCATTGTTCGAGGCTACTCCACCGCGAATACTACAAAGTGGAGCCAAGGCGTTGGCAAAAGTGCTCCAACAAACCGCGTTAAAGAGATGACGATGCCACCAAAATCAGCCATGTCTTTCGCTGAATCTAGCAAAGGCAAGGTGGTCGAGAGCTCCTCCAACCGTACAAGGGATATAAAGTGCTTCAAATGCCTCAGGAGGGGCCATATCGCAAGTCAGTGCCCAAATCAAAGCACTATGGTGGTGAGCCTGAATGGAAAGATCTAGTCAGAAGACGAGGTTAAAAATGAGTCCGAACCGACATCCGATGAGGAGGAAGAAGAAGAACATGCTGTAGACGGTGAGCTTCTTGTTGTTAAACAAAGTCTTAGTCTCTAAAGTGTGGAAAACAAGCAACAAAGAGAAAACATCTTCCACACCTAGTGCCAAGTCCAAGGGAAAATCTGTAGCGTCATCATCGATGGTGAGAGTTGCACGAACGTGGCGAGCACTCTCATGGTGGAGAAACTTGGCTTGTCGACCACCAAGCTCCCAAGCCCATATAAATTTCAATGGCTCAACGATGACGGCGAATTAAAGGTGACAAAACAAGGACTCGTATCCTTTACCATTGAAAAATATATGGATAAAGTACTTTGTAATGTTGTTCCCATGCACGCGGGTCATTTGTTGCTTGGACGTCTGTGGTAGTTTTATAGGTGAGTTCTCCATGACGGGTATACAAATAGGTATACGTTCAAGCATATGGGATAGATTGTGATGTTAGCACCGTTAAAAGAATATGATGTTAGCACCATTAACACCGAAGCAAGTCTATAAGGATCAAAAGAAACTGAAACGTTCTATAGATCAAATGAGAGAAAAAGAAAAGAGTGAAAACATAAAAGAAAAGAAAAGTGAGAAAAAAATAGGAAAAACAATAAAAGAGAGTGAAAAGAAAAAGAAAGTGAGAAAATGAATGTGTTTGCAAAAGCGAGTGATGTATAGAAGGCTTTGACGTTGAGACATTCCCTCCTTTTTGCTCATGTACAAGGAAAACTTGTTATCTACTAACGAACTTCCTGAAACCTACCTTATTCTATTTTGTATCTTTTGCAGGATTTTCAAGATGTATTCCCTGAAGAAACTCCGAGTGGGTTGCCACCCCTTCGCCGAATCGAGCATTAAATAGATTTTGTTCCTGGAGCTGTTATTCCAACCTAACCAGCGTATAGATCGAATCCTGAAGAGACTAAGGAACTCCAACGGTAAATCAATGAGTTGATGGAGAAAGGCTACATTCATGAGAGCCTTAACCCTTGTGTTGTGCCCATCTTCTTGGTGCCGAAGAAAGACGAAACGTGGCGAATGTGCATGGACTGCCGAGCCGTGAACAAGATTACTATTAAGTACCGACATCCAATACCTCTCTTAGATGGCATGCTTGATGAATTGACTAGTGTCAAGCTATTTTTGAAAATCTATCTCAAAAGTGGCTACCATCAGATTCGCATGCGAGAAGGCGATGAATGGGAAACTGCCTTCAAGATAAAACACGGTTTGTACAAGCAGTCAGTCATGCCGTTTGGCCTAACCAATGCTCCTAGCACTTTCATGAGACTTATGAATTACTTATTAAGGTCTTTCATTGGTAAGTTTCGTGTCGTATATTTTGATGATATTCTCATATATAGCAAGACATTGGAAGACCATGTGATTCACCTTAAGACTGTGTTGGAAGTTCTACGAAAAGAAACCCTTTATGCTAACCTTAAGAAATACACTTTCTATTCTGACAAAGTTATTTTTCTAGGTTTTGAAGTTAGCTCGAAGGGCTTGGAAGTGGATCAAGAAAAGGTAAAGGCTATTCAAGAGTGGCCGAGACCTATGAGCATTAGCCAAGTTCGAAGCTTCCATAGTTTGGAAAGCTTTTATCAGTGTTTCGTGCCCAACTTCAGCACTATAGTCGTACCTTTGACAAGTGTGATTAAGAAGAATTCAGCTTTCCATTGGGCCGAAGAACAAGAAAAAGCTTTTACTTTAATTAAAGATTGTCTTACTAAAGCCCCTTTACTTGCATTACTCGATTTTACTAAAACATTTGAAATTGAATGTGATGCTTCAGGTGTTGGAATCAGGGTCGTGCTAATCCAAGATGGAAGGCCTGTTGCGTATTTCAGCGAGAAGTTAAATGGGGCTGTGCTTAACTACCCCATTTACAACAAAGAAATGTATGCACTCATCCGAGCTCTTAAGACGTGGCAGTGCTACCTATGGCTAAAGGAGTTTGTGATTCACTCCGATCATGAAGTGTTGAAACCAGCATAAGCTAAATAAATGTCATGCGAAGTGGGTCGAGTATCTCAAGTCATTTCCATACGTCATCAAGTATAAGAATGGTAAAGATAATATTGTGGCTAATGCACTTTCGAGAAGGTATGCTTTATTATCATCTCTTGAATCTAAATTGCTTGGATTTTCATACTTGAAAGATTTGTATGCCAATGATGAAGATTTTGATGAAATATATGCTGTTTGCGAGAATTCTTCTGTTGAGAAGTTTTATAGGTACGAAGGCTTCCTTTTCAAGGAAAGAAAGTTATGTATTCCTCAAGGTTCCATTTAGAACTTACTCATGCATGAGGCGCACAACGGAGGCCTCATGGGTCATTTTGGAATAGGTAAAACTCTATGAACACTCCAAGCACACTTATATTGGCCTAAAATGCAGACGTATTTTGAACGAGTTTGCGAGTGATGTGTGATGTGGAAGAAAGCCAAATCCAAGATTTAGCCGCACTGCCTTTACACTCCATTGCCAATTCCTGAAGGCCCTTGGATGGATATATCTATGGACTTTGTCCTTGGATTGCCTAAAACAAAAACGGGGAAGGATTCCTTCTTTGTTGTTGTTGACCGATTCTCGAAAATGTCTCATTTTATTGCACGTACGAAAACTAACGATGCTATTCATATTGCTAAGCTTTTCTTTAGGGATGTTGTTCGGTTGCATGGCATCCTGCGAACCATAGTTTTTGGTCGAGACGTGAAGTTCCTAAGTCATTTTTGGTGCTCCTTGTAGGCTAAACTCAGAACCAAGCTGCTGTTCTCAACAACTTGCCACCCCCAAATGGATGGTCAAACTGAGGTGGTCAACCGTGTTCTATCTACACGACTTTGAGCCATCATCCGGAAGAACTTGAAGTCGTGAGAGGATTGCTTACCTCATATTGAATTTGCTTACAACCGATCCGTTCAGTCAACTACTAAATATTCACTCTTTGAAGTAGCTTATGGTTTTAATCCGTTAACTCCATTGGATTTGATACCTTTGCCTAACAATCAATTAATTCATCCTAATGCTAGGAAAAAGGTTGATTTTACCAAGAAGTTGCATCAAAAAGTTCGGGCCAATATCGAAGCAAGAACCAAGAGTTATGTTCAACGGGCGAACAAAGGTCGAAAGCGACTGATTTTTGAACCCTAAGACTGGGTTTGGGTTCACATGCACAAGAAACGATTCCCAGCCCAATGTAGGTCCAAGTTGTTGCCTCGAGGAGATGGACCTTTTCAAGTCCTTGAACTAATTAACGAAAATTCCTACCGAATTTACTTACCGGGTGAGTGTAACGCCTCGAATTTTGGCCTAAAAGTATTGGGCCTTGAGTATGGGTCTGTAAGGAGGTTGTATATAAGTATTTAATTGTGTAAGGAAATGACACAATTAAATGTCTGCTTTCGTGGTTAATGTCCCTGAGAAGTGTTAAAGAAATCTTAGGTTCAAACCTGGGCTTTAGCAAAAATTTTGGTTTTAAGTGAATAAAACCCTGGATGCTTGGAAGTAGGCTTTTAAATTACTTTGTTAAGTAAATGACACAAGGAAGCATGAGGTCTAGTGGTTGTGGCGTTATTAAGGCTGCAATGGAGCTTGAGTTTGAGTCTCATGATGCACAAATGGGTGTTTATTTTACATCCTTGCTGTATGAGTAGTGGAGTTTGACTCAAACTCTACAAGGTGGAATATGAATTAGTCATGGAGAAGTTTAAGGAGGGATTTGTGGAGATTATCTGGGTTGTTAAGAGGAAATCAATGAAAGTTTGAAAATAGAAGAGTTGTATGGGAACTCTAGCTTTGAGAATTTGGCTAGGGGTATGATCCTCATTTCTATCCTCATTTTTAGTTTCGGGTGTTGAGTATTAGCAATTCTTGAAGCCAATTTTCATTAGGAGTTATTGGGGGTTTCTGTCGGCTTTCCTTTTTGTGGCTATTTGAAGTCTATTCTTCCTCTTTTTCCTATTTTTTTTTGTGACCAAATATTCTCTCTTCTTGACTCTCTTCAAAGTTGGTCGATTCTTTCCCTTCTCTTCTTCTCTCAACCTAGCCAAATACTATTTCCTCTCCATTCTCTTTTCTCCCTTCCCCTTCTTTCTCAACTTGACCGAATATACCTTTCTCTCCCCAAACTGTTATAGTTTCATTTCTTTCGTTGGCACTTAGCACCTTGGCCGAATATAGCATTCTCTTTACTATTCAGCTTGATAAATTCTTTCTATTCTCTTCTGCACTCGTCACTTTGATTTCGGTTGGGCTTCCTTCTTCTGGCTATTTTTCACTCATTCCGCTATTTGGTATTCAACCGATTGCTTCCATACTCTGCTGTTGGTATATTAATTCGATATCTGCAAGTGATCCTTACAAAAGGGTAGGTGTTCATATTTCTCTGCCTTTCGTTCAAAATTGTTCTTTCTTACTCTGTTTCTTAAAGCTGAATGCCCTCCTTCTTATTCTTCGGTTGCTGTTTGGTTGATCCCTTCCTCAAGATATGTGGTTAATTGGGTCTCGAGGTATGAAGAAGTGCAAGGGCTGCTTGAGTCGTCAAACCCTTTTTCTCATTAATCGAATAAGGTAAGAATGCTACCATAGTTTTGGGTTAGGCCGAATATGCCTTTGATTTTGTAAGACTAATATTTATGGATTTAGGCCACATTTATGATCAAACCTGATTATTAAGATCTGTGTTCGTAATGCAAATTTTTGGTAAGAAAGGTGTGGACGGTTTTAGCCAAGTGATCTAAAGGAAATAAGCTATACACGTTCGTTCAAGGCTTGGGCGCGGTGGACTATTTGCTCGGCTTCGTAAATAGGTGTGTAACAGTACCCTCTAATCGGTAGTCAGTGAAAAGCCGAAAAAGGTGTGTAACTGTACACCGTAAACCATTACTATCGAGAAGCCAGAAAAGGTGTGTAACCGTATGCCTTGTTTTGATAATCGATTGAAAAGCCAAAAATGTGTGTGTTGTTTACTCTACTATGACTGTAGATTGGTAAAATGCCGAAAAGTCAGAAATATGGCGTGTGATGCCACACGAGCATGCGATTGCGCGTGTGGTGAACCGAGCTCTCATAACGTGGGCGTGCGACGAGGAAGGCCACCATGAGCGAATTCATGGACTTAGGCCGTAATGGGCCACTTGGGCCACAAAATGGGTCGAATAGGCCCAATGAGCCCGTTGGCCCGCTTGTGTCAAATTAGCTACTAGGTGGAATATGGTTGGGCTTGTCATGTCGCTTACATGGCATAGGTTGTTCTGGGTCACGTTGTGTCAGATTGGGTCGTGTGGGCCTAATGGGCTTGTGGGCCCATATGGATAAAATGTATGTTATGTGGCAAGTTTTCGATTGGGATACATCGTTCGTACAACCCTGAATAGTTCTGGGTTAAATGGGTCATATGGGCCCAATGGGCTCGCGAGCCCGCTTGGGTAAATTTCGTTGTTAAGCGGGAAATAGATAGACTTGTCATGTCGCACACATGACTTAGGTTGTTTTGGGCCTCGATGGGCCCAAATGGGCCGTGTGGGCCCAATGGTCTCGTAGGCCCATACGGATAAAATCTACGGTAGGTGACTATTAATGAATTGGGCTATGGTGTACACATAGCCGTATCTAAATTTGGGCTAAATGGGCCACGAAAGCCTGTGGGCCCATTTGGGCCGAGTAATGGGCCTTAGGCACACCGTTATGTTTGTTTAGGTTACTTAAGTCACTCAAGGCGATGGTGGACCATCTGTTAGGTCGTTAAGACCCCAGATTGTGAAATTATCGAAATACCCCCGGTAGGGTAAAATGACTGTAATGCCTCTGTAGGGTAAACTGACGATTATGCCCTTGTGTTCAGTATGACTGATGTGCTTATGATTTACATATATGATTGTACTAAGTATGGGCCCGTAAGGAGGTTGTATAAAAGCATTTAATTGTGTAAGGAAATGACACAATTAAATGTCTGCTTTGGTGGTTAATGGCCCTGAGAAGTGTTGAAGAAATCTTGGGTTCAAACCTGGGCTTTCGCAAAAATTTTGGATTTAAGTGAATAAAACCCTAGATGCTTGGAAGTAGGCCTTTTAAATTATTTTGTTAAGTAAATGACACAAGGAAGCATGTGGTCTAGTGGTTGTGGCATTATTAACGCTGCAAGGGAGCTTGAGTTCGAGTCTCATGATGCGAGGGGTGTTTATTTTACATCCTTGCTGTATGAGTAGTGGAGTTTGACCGAATACTCTCTCTTCTTGACTCTATTCACAGTTGGCGGATTATTTCCCTTTTGTTCTTCTCAACCTAGCCGAATAGTGTTTCCTCTCCATTCTTTTTTCTTCCTTCCCTTTATTTGTCAACTTGACCGAATATACCCTTCTCACCCCAAACTGTTATAGCTTCATTTCTTTCTTTGGAACTTAGCACCTTGGCCGAATATAGCATTCCTTATTCTATTCAACTTGATAAATTCTTTCTATTCTCTTCTGCACTCTTCACTTTGATTTCGGTTGGGCTTCCTTCTTCTGGATGTTTTTAACTCATTCTGCTATTTGGTATTCAGCCGATTACTTCCAAACTCTACTATTGGTATATTAATTCGATATCTGCAAGTGATCCTGACAAAAGGGTAGGTGTTCATATTTCTTTTCCTTTCGTTCAAAACTGTTCTTTCTTACTCTGTTTCTTAAAGCTGAATGCCCTTCTTCTTATTCTTCAATTGCTGTTTGGTTGATCCCTTCCTCAATATATGTGGTTTATTGGGTCTCTAAGTTTTTCGAGGTTTGAAGAAGAGCAAGGGCTGCTTGAGTCATCAAACCCTTTTTCTCATTAATCGAATAAGGTAAGAACGCTACCTTACTTTTGTGTTAGGCCAAATATCCCTTTGATTCTATAAGACTAATATTTGTGGATTTAGGACACATTTATGATCAAACCCGATTATTAAGATCTGTGTTCGTAATGCAGATTTTTGGTAAGAAAGGTGCAAACGGTTTTAGCCAAGTGATTTAAAGGCAATAAGCCATACATGCTTGTTCAAGGCTTGGACGCAGTGGATTGTTTGTTCGGCTTCGTAAACAGGTGTGTAACCGGTAGTCAGTGAAAAGCCGAAGAGGTGTGTAACCATACACCATTCTGTATTGTCAAAAGCCGAAAAAGGTGTGCAACTGTACACCGTAAACCATTACTATCAAGAAGCTGAAAAAGGTGTGTAACTGTATGCCTTGTTCTGATAATCGGCTGAAAAGCTGAAAATGTATGTTGTTTACTCTACTATGACTGTAGATCGGCAAAATGTCGAAAAGCCAAAAATATGGCGTGTGATGCCACACAAGCGAGTGATCGCGTGTATGGTGAATAGAGTTCTCAAAACGTGGGCGTGCGACAAGGAAGGCCACCATGAGCGAATTCCTGGACTTAGGCCGTACTGGGCCAAATAGGCCTAATGTGTAATATCCTGATTTTGGGCCTAGTCGGAATAGTGGTTTCGTAACCATAAAATCTGAGATAGAAATAATTATTTTATGATTATTTTGAGGTCTATGATATGATTCCATGATTGTGTGAAAATTTCGTGAAGAAATTTTATGCATAAAGTGCTTAAATTGAAATTAGGGACTAAATCGAATAATTTGTAAAACTTGCATTCTAGAAGTTTCTAGTATGAAATTGTTTTGAAATATTAATTAGGAGGTCTTAAATAGCAATTTTACCAATTTCTAAGTCTATGGACAAAAATTGGACATGGATGGAATTTTTGGAAAGTTTAGTAGTAAGGGCATTTTGGTCATTTAGGGGTAAAATGAATTAAAATACAAAATTAAAAGCCAATTTTGCTCATCTTCAACCCCATGGCCGAATATAGCAAGGAGAAACCATGGATAGGGCTTTTCAAGCTTCCAAGCTCGATTAGTAAGGAAAACTAAAATTCGGGCTAAAATGGGGAAAATACCAAGTTGTGGACGAAATGGTAAAAGTAGTCATTTTCGCATACGAGGTAAGTTCATGTGTAAATGTAGTAACATAATTGTCTCTTTAAGCAATTTAATGTTGTTTATATGATATGATGCTGATTATTATCATGAAATATTATGCTTTGTGGTTATTGTTGAATAATATGTATTTATGTGAATTACTTGATGAGTATGAACTATCACCGAAGTATCAATTTCGATATTCCGTGGAAGATGGCAAAGATGTGTGATCGAGGAAAACGCCCGTTTGAACCTTAGGAATAGATTAGGATACAAGTGACATGTAACACCCCGTACCCGAGACCGTTTTCGGAGTCAAACACGAGGTGTTAACGGACTTAATTCATTACTTAAACAGCTCATACAATTCATTTTAAAATTTCCAGACAAGCTGGCTAACTGCATCACAGTCGCTTTAAAAATCATATCTCGAGTTCCAAAACTCGAAATCCAATTCCGTAAATTTTTACTGAAACTAGACTCATATATCTATCTACTAATTTTTTTATAGAATTTTTGGTCAGGCCAATTAGTACAGTTTATTAGTTAAAGCCTCCCCTGTTTCAGGGTTCGACTACTCTGACCTCTGTGTATTACGAATCAGATATCTCCCTGTACAGAGCTTCAATGACTATTCCGTTTGTCTCTAATAAAAAGGAATTTGTAAATATAAAGCATGACTTCTAATTATCTTTGTAAAATTTATGGTGAATTTCCAAAGTCATAACAGGGGATCCAGAAATCGTTCTGGCCCTATTTCACAAAAATTTAAACATCTCATAAAATATAGCTCATATGCCTGTTTCGCTTCTTCCATATGAAAATAGACTCATCAAGCTTCGATTCCATAACTTATTCATTATTTAATTCCATTTCTACTATTTTTAGTGATTTTTTCAAATTCACATCACTACTGCTGTCTGAATCTATTTTATGGTAAATTTTACCTATTTCATGGTTTCCATGGATTAGCTAGCAATTTGACATACATAACACCAAATATGATCATGATTAGTCATTCCAATGGCTAATCATTACCAAGCATTTCCATACCACTCAATAACCATATCATAAGACCATATATACAAAATGATTATAATGTTATACATGCCATACTCAAAATATACAAGCCATTATGCCAAGATGGTATACGGATAGTGTGAGCGAGCCTCCGACCGTTCCCGATTTCTGAGCTGGCTTGTCAAAACTACAAGGAATGAAAAGGAGGGAGTAAGCATAAATGATTAATAAGTTAACATGCAAATAGCAAGTAACATAACCATATAAGCAAACATAAAACATCATTTGCATAATCATCACCAAGACATTCATATCACATTTTCATTTATCATCTTACCATATTGTTGTTATATCGATTTTTCAACCCGAGGGTTAAGTACATACTTGTTCAAAGTACCCATTTCACAACACTTACCAATACGTCCCTTTCATCTTGAGTATTCCTCCATTTTAGTAGAACTTTACCCGTTGAACACATCGGAATATAATTCGGATACATGGAAAGTTTGCACATAAGTGCCACATATGTAGCCAAGCTACCATGTAACCCGCCCATAAGTGAACTCAGACTCAACTCAACGAGCTCAGGCGTTCGCATCCATAAGTGAACTTGGACTCAACTCAACGAGCTCGGATGCCTAGTTACATCTCTCGAACTCGGACTCAACTCAACGAGTTCGGACGCTCGCATCCATAAGTGAACTCGGACTCAACTCAACGAGTTCGGATGCCCAAATATCCCAGTGACATGTCACTTGTATCCTAATCCATTCCTAAGGTTCAACGGGACATTTTTCCCAGTCATATGTCTCAACCATCTTCTATGAAATGTCGATACCGATACTCGGTAGTATTTCACATTTTCCAAGTATATCACATAATTTGACATATTATCAAACAATTGTCACAAGTATGATATTTCATAATAATTATCATATCATTTAAATAACATTAAAACATTTAAAACAATAACTATGTTACCAACATTTACATATGAACTTACCTCGTATGCGAAAATGGCAACTTTTACCATTTCGTCCACAACTTGGAATTTTCCCCATTTTAGCCCAAATTTCAGTTTTCCTTGCTCTATCATTTAAAATATAGTCTAATTAGGACTCACATTATTCAAATTGACCGAAAATCATATTTTGGAAAAATTACAATTTTGCCCCTAAACTTTTGCATATTTACACTTTTTCCCCAAAGCTCGTAAATTAAACTTCAGCCTATTTTCTTATGTTTTATGACATGCTGATAATTTTTCCCTTCTATGGAAACATCAAGTTCTCACTCTAACATGTACTTATGACTATTAGGTATTTTTACCGATTAAGCCCTTTTGCTAGTTTTCACTTAAAACCAAGTAGCACAAGTTGTCTAACATAATTTAAAACCTCATATTCTATCATAAAATACAAAAATACACAAATTTCACCTATGGGTATTTTTCCAAATATAAACCCTAGGTTAAATTATTGCTAGCATAAGCTAAATCGAGCTACCGGGACTCCAAAAACGTAAAAATCATTAAAAATGAGGCTAGAACGGACATACAATCGAGCTTGGAAGCTTGAAAAACCCTATCCATGGTTTCTCCTTGCTATGTTCGACCATGGGGTTGAAGATGAGCAAAATTGGCTTTTAATTTTGTATTTTAATTCATTTTACCCCTAAATGACCAAAATCACCCTTACTACTAAACTTTCCAAAAATTCCATCCATGTCCAATTTTTGTCCATAGACTTAGAAATTGGTAAAATTGCTATTTAAGACCTCTTAATTAATATTTCAAAACAATTTCATACTAGAAACTTCTAGAATACAAGTTTTACAAATTAATCGATTTAGTCCCTAATTTCAATTTAAGCACTTTATGCATAAAATTTCTTCACGAAATTTTCACACAATCATGGAATCATATCATAGACCTTAAAATAATCATAAAATAATTATTTCTATCTCAGATTTTGTGGTCACGAAACCACTATTCCGACTAGGCCCAAAATCAGGATATTTCAACTCTCCCCCCTTCAGGGATTTTCGTCCCCGAAAATCTTACCAGAAAAGTGGTCTTCACTTTTAATCTCATATTCAGTGCCGAGGAACTTGCACTTAGACTGTACCTCCAATACATCTCTTCAATTTCTCGTATGATCTAAAAGCTTACAGTCTCAACTCTCAACTGTTCTTAAATTTTCAACCCTTCTCAGTTTCCTATAATATCATGACATAAAACCCGGATCTCAACTTGATTTAATGGAGACCGGAATTCCAAGAAATCCAACAATCAAAGAGACCTGAAATTCCATGAATCTGATGAGTAGGAATTCATTCAATACAGATATGATTTATAGATCTCGCCAAACATTTAACAATAGGATACATCACATTTTCCTCTTTCCGCCATAGAAATAATTCAGATATGGCCTCAAGAATAATCCTTCTCATTTCCATCCCAATATCAATACTGACAAGGATAATTTTGATAGATCCCAATGCTCGGCTTTAACCCCTTTAACAACTCCGATTTTATGTAACATCAGATGCTCTAAACTATCACATTACCTCACTGTCTTGAAACACATCACAATTCATACAACAATACATTACTGAAAGTCAGGAAGTCTTTGCTCAATGTAGACTTGTAACACCCCGAACCCGAAACCGACAACGGAGTCGAACACGAGGTGTTAACTGACTTTAACCCCTTATAAAATTTATTTTCCAGACACTGCCCAATCTGTGTACTAGTCGTTTTAAAAATCATATCTTGAGTTTCGTAACTCAAAAATCAGTTTCGTGATTTTTCCCAGAAACTAGACTCATGTGCCCATCTATGTATTTTTTTCTAGAATTTTTGGTCGGGCCAATTTGTACAGTTTATTAGTCAAAGTCTCCCATGTTGCAGGGGTCGACTACACTGACCTTTGCCCATTACGACCTGGATATCTCCCTGCACGGGGCTTCAATACTGATGCCGTTTGTTTCTATGAAAACTAGACTCAGAGAGGAATCTGTACATATATGGTACGACCCCTAATTATCTCTGGTTAATTTATATTGAATTTCCAAAGTCGGAGCAGGGAATCCAAAAACCGTTCTGGCCCTGTCCCACAAAAATCTGATTATCTCTTAATATACTGTCCTACTATTTTTAGTGATTTTTCAATCTCATGACACTGCTGCTGCCAGCATCTGTTACGAAAGTAACTAGGTCCATTTCATGCCTACCCTTGATCCAACTCAATCGAACCTTCGTGCCATTTTCGCATGGCTTAAAGTTTACATGCCAAAGTTCAAACACAACGTAATAGCTTATACATGCCAAAATGCTCTTCTAAGCCAACTAAGAAGAAGGTACCAAAACTTGCTATCCGGTGTGATGACTTCGATGACGGCCTGACCCCGCAAAAATAGATGAGTCCAAGCAACCTATAATGGGTGACAAGGAAACACCGAGTGAGTTTATAACTCAGTAAGTCATAAGCAATGCACTACCATCCATCAATAACATTATCACAAGAGGAAACAAAATGGAACGAGACAATTTACTCCATCCATACCGAACCATACCATAGTTCCTCCAACCTATCGATTCAGTTTCATATCAATTCATGCATTCACATTCCATATACTCATCAATAGGACATTGAAGCATTTTCATAAATCAATTTATTTTCGTTGCAATCAAACGACTAAACGGCCTTTCACCCATCCTACGATAAATTTTATGTACGTGACTTCAAGTATATTTGTCACATAGGTTCAAACTTACCGAGCTCAACACCAAGTATAAGCATAGCACCTATTAGCCATGTACTCAAGACACTTACCCGATCCGCTGTCCGCGATCGACTCAATAGTGTCGCACACATAGTGTCCATAATGATTCACGAATGTATATTGAGTCCGCACACTCAGTGCTATATAATCAACTCGCACACTTAGTGCTACGTAATCAAATCGCACACTTAGTGCTACATAGTCAAACTCGCACACTTAGTGCCGCATGGTCAATTCGCACACTTAGTGCATCATATTCATTTCGCACACTTAGTGCAACATAGTCAAATCGCACACTTAGTGCTGTACAATTTAATCCCGCGCACTTAGCGCCAATCTCATGGTCATAAATGGTTATACCCGTACGTTTAGTGCCGAGACCAACAACTCAGTACATCTTACCTCTTTTCATTCAACAATTTCATCATCACATCCGTACATCCATATATATATGTATATTTATTCATTCCATTCAGCATCAATACATAAACATTATGACCATTTGAAATAATACCAACTACATGCTTAATGACTTACCTTGTGTTGGGTAAGACGGTTCCAACTCGGCTACTCAGTGATCTTTTCTTTGCCTTTATCGGATCTAGTTCCCTTTTTGCTCTTGAGCTTAAGTTCGACAAAATTTAATATAGTCATTAATCGACTATTCAAGTATTACTTTCAGAATAATATATATATTGATTTGACTTTCACACACATAGATTATAGTAAGCTTTATAATAATCAATAAATAACTCATTGGCAAATTTTCATTAATGTTTACAACAAAATCACATATTCACTACGAGCTGTTTTCCTGAGCAGTAGTCGCTAAATTGTTTATAACTGGAGCTACAAAACTCCAAATCACTAGCCGTTAATTTTCCCTGAATATAGACTCGTATATCTTCCATCCATAAAATTTTCAGAATTTTAGGCTTGGCCAATCAATACCAGATTTTTCTTAAAGTTTCCCCTGTTTCACTGTTTGACTATTCTGACCACTCTTCACTACGAATCAAATTTCTCATTTTACAGAATTCAAAATGTGTTGTAGTTGATCTCATTTGAAACTAGACTCATTAAGGAGTCTAAGCATATAAATTTTATCTTATAATCATTTTTGTACAATTTATAATGATTTTCTAAAAACAGAACAGGGAATCTAGTAGTCATTTTGACTCAGCCCCACAATACTTCAAATATCTCAAGATCAGTAACTCTTTTGTTTTTATAGTTTCTTTTGTAAGAAAATAGACTCTTCAAGCTTTAATGGCATAATTCACTCAGCTTCTAATTCAACTCCTACAAATTATGGCGATTTTCCAAAATCACCTTACTGCTGCTGTCCCCAAACAGATTATTACCAAATCAAATACTAACATTAGCATTTCACCTTAATAGCTAGCTTACCAAGCCTTAATTTAACATATAATTCACACATATCACATTCAGCTATATATACATTTATCATATTTCCATTTCAGCATATATAGCTAACATTTATTCCGAAATTTTAATATCTAATTGCTTATAAACTTTCTTCGGATGTCGTCGACTAAATGATCAGCTACTCAACTACTTTCGATTTTCCCCGATCTAAATCCAATTCCTTGGTTTCTTGATCTTAACATATTCAAATAAATCTCATTTTAACATATTTTCATTCAATTTAGTCTAATAACGCATAAATGGGTAAATTACATTTTCACCCCTAATATTTCGCACTTTCACAATTTAGTCTTTATTCCACAAAACACAAAATACACAAAGTTTGGTCACACTCCTTAAGGGCCGAATCTTCCTAGCACCCATATAAGTCCATACATTTCATTTATTTCACCTTTGAGTCCTTCAAAAATTTATTTTTGTAATTTAGCCCTAACCACTCAAAATCACCAAAAACTTCAACACAAAACATATTAATCTTTAACATATCTTTCACTTTTCATCAACAACTATCAAAAAGCTCAAGCACTCATCAATGGCAAAACACAAAATCATCATCAATCCACAAAATTGAACCATGGGTTTTTAGAACTCAAGTCAACTACTAAAACATGCATGCATCTCAAGAACAACATCAAACATACCTTAGTCTAGCAAACCACCATAGCCGATTTTCTCAAGCTCTTCCCCTTCCTTTCTTTCCTCTATTCGGCCAAAGGTGTTCAAGAATGAACACATTTTTTTTTTGTTTTCTTTCTTCAACTCACGGCAACAAGGGGGGGTATGGATGAGACCATTTTTTTTTTCATCACCCTTCCTTTCATTCTTTAATTACCATGCTCTTTATTTTATTTTTCTTAGCATACATCACTAGCATAACATGTTGGTGACATGTTTCCACCCATAGCATGGCCAGCCACTATGCTTTAATTTGGCTAATTTGACATCCAAGGACAAACACTTTCCCACATATATTAATGGGCCACTTGAACACTTGCCTAGCATATTTCCAAATTGTCTCACATAAGTCCCTACAAATAAATTCCACATACACTGACCAAATTAAAGTATGGAACTATCACACAAGCATTTACGCACATCATAAACACAGAATATAATCTTTAATTATTTATAAGACTCGATTTTGTGGTCCCGAAACCACTTCCCGACTGGGGTCAATTTTGGGCTGTCACAACTCTCCCCCACTTAAGAAATTTTCGTCCCCGAAAATCTTACCGGTAAATAGGTTTGGATATCGTTCTTTCATCGAGCTCTTGGTTTCCCAAGTAGCTTCCTCGATCCCGTGTTTGAGCCATAACACCTTTACTAGCGGAACTCTTTTGTTTCGTAACTCCTTCACTTCACGAGCTAGGATACGCATCGGTTCTTCTTCATAACTCATATCGGCTTGAATTTTAACCTCTGATGGGCTAATTATGTGCGATGGATTAGATCTATAGCGTCGAAGCATCGAAACATGAAAGACGTCATGGATCTTTTCAAGTTCAGGGGGCAAAATCAATCGATACGCAACTGGACCAACTCGTTCGGAGATTTCGTACGGCCCAATGAATCTCGGATCTCTATCCGACACGATAGAAATAGGTACTCCATGTAATCTCACAATCTGAGAGACATACAATTCGGCTAGTTTATCCAATGAAAGATCCGTACGCACGGGGATAAAGTGAGCCGACTTAGTCAGCCTATCAACAACAACCCAAATCGCATCCTTCTTACTTGCGGACAATGGCAGTCCGGACACAAAGTCCATTGTGACTCGGTCCCATTTCCACTCGGGTATCATGATCGGCTGAAGTAACCCTGAAGGCACTTGATGTTCCGCTTTCACTTGTTGACATATTAAACATCTCGAAACAAAGTCGGAGATGTCTCGTTTCATACCATGCCACCAAAACCGACGTTTCAAGTCGTTGTACATTTTCGTGCTCCCCGGGTGAATTGACATTCGGCTACAATGGGCTTCGTTCAGAATCATCGGAATGAGTTCCGAATTCCTTGGAACACACAAACGACTTCTAAACCTCAAACAACCTTCATCATCAATCTAAAACTCCGATTCCTTGTTCGAAACACACTCAGTTCGTTTTGCAACCAATTCATCATCGACTTTCTGAGCTTCACGAATTTGATGAGTCAATAATGGTCTGGCTTTTAATTCAGCTACTAACACATTGTCAGGTAGAACAGACAAGTGTACATTCATCGCTCGCAAAGCAAACAGTGATTTCCGGCTTAAGGCGTCCGCAACCACATTAGCCTTTCCCGGGTGGTAATCAATGACAAGCTCGTAATCTTTCAACAACTCAAGCCAACGTCTTTGTCGCAGATTCAAGTCTCATTGAGTCATCAAGTATTTGAGACTTTTGTGATCCGAAAACACATGGCACTTCTCACCAAACAAATAATGTCGCCATATTTTCAATGCAAACACAATGGCGGCTAGTTCGAGATCATGGGTCGGATAATTTCTCTCGTGTGGCTTCAATTGTCTCGACGCATAGGCCACAACTCGACCTTCTTGCATCAATACGCAACCCAACCCAAGTAGGGATGCGTCACTATAAATGACAAACTCTTTACCCGATTCGGGTTGCACCAAAATTGGAGCTTCAGTCAAATGAGTTTTCAGTTGATCGAAGCTTTTCTGACATTTCTCCGTCCATTCGAACTTAACATCCTTTTGAAGTAGCTTCGTCATTGGTGTGGCTATCATCGAGAAACCTTTGACAAATCGTCGGTAATAACCGGCGAGCCCTAGAAAGCTCCGGACTTCGGTAACATTTCTCGGAGGCTTCCAGATAAGTATGGCTGAAATTTTGCTCGGGTCAACTCGAATACCCGATGCGGATACCACATGACCCAAGAAGCTAACCTCTCTTAACCAGAACTCACACTTACTGAACTTAGCATATAACTGCTTATCCCGCAAAATTTGCAACACTAGCCTCAGATGCTCAGCATGTTCGGTCTCATCTCTTGAATAGACCAAGATGTCATCAATAAACACAACTATGAACCGATCCAAATACGGCCTGAAGATCCGATTCATCAAATCCATAAACACCGCAGGGGCATTAGTGAGCCCAAACGGCATCACTAAGAACTCGTAGTGACCGTACCTCGTTCTGAAAGCAGTTTTGGGTACGTCCGAATCTCGAATCCGCAACTGATAATAACCCGATCTCAAATCTATCTTTGAAAACACCGATGCTCCCTTTAATTGATCGAACAGATCATCAATACGCGGTAACGGATACTTATTCTTTATCGTCACTTTATTCAGTTGACGATAGTCAATGCACAACCTCATGGTTCCGTCCTTCTTTTTTTTTCACGAACAATACTGGTGCACCCCAAGGTGAGAAACTCGGTCGAGCGAAACCTCTATCCGTCAATTCTTGCAACTGAGCTTTCAACTCTTTTAACTCGGTTAGTGCCATACGATACGGAGCGATCGAAATTGGCGTAGTTCCAGGTACAAGCTTAATACCAAACTCTACCTCCCGAACAGGTGGCAAACCCGGTAACTCTTCAGGAAAAACATCCGGGTATTCACAAACCACCGGCACAAATTCGGGTTTCTTTTCTAACTCCTTGTCATCAAGTACATACGCGAGGTATGCTTCGCACCCTTTCCTTACATATTTCTGGGCCAACATTGCTGATATTACAGCTGGCAACCCCCTTAGGTCCGCAGACTCAACTCGGATTATTTGTTATTTGCGCACCTCAAATCGATAGTCTTGCTTTTGCAATTCACAACCGCATCATGCGCGGTTAACCAATCCAAACCAAGAATAACATCAAACTCGTCGAACGGCAAAAGCATCAAATCGGCCGGAAAACAGGATTCTCGGATTATTAGAGGGCATCTCTTACACACTTTATCAACAAGTACGCATTGACCCAAAGGGTTTGATACTCGAATTATGAGCTCAGTAGACTCAACAGGTAGAGTCTTACTGGTTGGTAAGGTTTCGCATACATATGAATGAGTAGAACCAGGGTCAATCAATGCAATCACATTAGTATCAAAGAGAGTGAAGGTACCAGTGATGACGTCGGGGAGGATGCCTCCTCTCGTGCGCGAATGGCATATGCTCTAGCAGGAGTACGGTTCTCGGCTCGATCGGCCGTATCAGAGGCCCCCTCTGACTACCACCCCTGCCTCCTAAAATTCTCGGTGGTCTACCTCTAGATGTCACTCCACTAGGTCTTGCACCTTGAATCTTATTCTTCTCATCCAGCTCCGTGCAATCTCTAATGAAGTGGTCCTTCGAACCGCATCCGTAACAGGCCCTGCTAGTAGGCTTGCCCCAACATTCACCTAGGTGTCGTCTTCCACATTGGGGACATTCAGGTTTCTCGTGACGATTATTGCCCACACTAGCTACCGAAGTAGCTCGGGAGCCCATCGATGGTCTTGCCCTGATGGAAATTCCCGCAGTCGCCCTCGACTTATTAATGTCCTCCCTGAACTTCTTTACAGCTGAGATCGGAGCTTTACCCGTCGATCTTTTACGATAATCTCTAGCTTCAAATTCAGCCTTCCTCTTCTCCTTTCCAAGTTCTTCCGCCTTGCAGGCTCGTTCGACTAGTGTTACGAATTCTTTTATTTCCAAAATACCCATTAGTAGCTTTAAATCTTCATTCAATCCTTCCTCGAACCTTTTGCACATAGCAACCTCATCAGCTACACACTCCCGGGCATACCTACTAAGTCTTACGAATTCATGTTCGTATTCAGATACAGTCATACGGCCTTACTTGAGTTCCAAGAACTCCTTACGCTTCTGATCAATGAACCGTTGGCTAATAAATTTCTTTCGGAATTCCGTTTGAAAGAAGTCCCAAGTTACTTGCTCGTTCGGGACTATGGAAATCAAGGTCCTCCACCAATAGTAGGCTGAGTCTCGCAACAAAGATACAGCACATTTTAGACATTCGTCAGGTGTGCATGACAATTCATCGAACACCCGAATGGTGTTATCAAGCCAGAACTCGGCCCTTTCGGCATCATCAGTTACTATGGCCTTGAACTCCTCGGCCCCACGCTTCCTAATCAAGTCTACAGGTGGCTTACTCAGCCTCACAGGATCAGCGACTGATGGCATTACAGGCTCTTGGGGTGGATTATTCAAATTTGGGAATTGTTGGACAGCCGGGTTGGTTCGGGCATATTGCGCGACCCACTCATTCATCATGGTAAAGAAGGCTTGTTTAGCCCCCTCACCTTGATTATTCGCAGATGACTGAGGTTCAACAGGCGGCGTCGCGGCGTCCCTTGTACAGGAGCAGCCGCTACGCTCTCAACGTCATCCGCTAGGGTTCTTTCTTCACCGGGGTCCATTTACAAATCAAAACAAAAACATTTCAACCGTCAGAAGTCATCACACATTTAAACATTAACATTCGGCATGTATAGCTAGACTCATACGCGCTATGGTAGTCCTAGAACCGACTAAACCATAGCTCTGATACCAATAAAATGTAACACCCCGAACCCGAAACCGACACCGGAGTCGAACACGAGGTGTTAACTGACTTTAACCCCTTATAAAATTTATTTTCCAGACACTGCCCAATCTGTGTACTAGTCGTTTTAAAATCATATCTTGAGTTTCGTAACTCGAAAATCAGTTTCGTGATTTTTCCCAGAAACTAGACTCATGTGCCCATCTATTTATTTTTTCTAGAATTTTTGGTCGGGCCAATTTGTACAGTTTATTAGTCAAAGTCTCCCATGTTGCAGGGGTCGACTACACTGACCTTTGCCCATTACGACCTGGATATCTCCCTGCACGGGGCTTCAATACTGATGCCGTTTGTTTCTATGAAAACTAGACTCAGAGAGGAATCTGTACATATATGGTACGACCCCTAATTATCTCAGGTTAATTTATATTGAATTTCCAAAGTCGGAGCAGGGAATCCAGAAACCGTTCTGGCCCTGTCCCACAAAAATCTGATTATCTCTTAATATACTGCCCATATGATCTTTTCGTTACTTCCTCATGACAACAGACTCATCAAGCTTCGATTACAGAATTTATTCATCAATTAATCCCACTCCTACTATTTTTAGTGATTTTTCAATCTCATGACACTGCTGCTGCCAGCATCTGTTACGAAAGTAACTAGGTCCATTTCATGCCTACCCTTGATCCAACTCAATCGAACCTTCGTGCCATTTTCGCATGGCTTAAAGTTTACATGCCAAAGTTCAAACACAACGTAATAGCTTATACATGCCAAAATGTTCTTCTAAGCCAACTAAGAAGAAGGTACCAAAACTTGCTATCCGGTGTGATGACTTCGATGACGGCCTGACCCCGCAAAAATAGATGAGTCCAAGCAACCTATAATGGGTGACAAGGAAACACCGAGTGAGTTTATAACTCAGTAAGTCATAAGCAATGCACTACCATCCATCAATAACATTATCACAAGAGGAAACAAAATGGAACGAGACAATTTACTCCATCCATACCGAACCATACCATAGTTCCTCCAACCTATCGATTCAGTTTCATATCAATTCATGCATTCACATTCCATATACTCATCAATAGGACATTGAAGCATTTCATAAATCAATTTATTTTCGTTACAATCAAACGACTAAACGGCCTTTCACCCATCCTACGATAAATTTTATGTACGTGACTTCAAGTATATTTGTCACATAGGTTCAAACTTACCGAGCTCAACACCAAGTATAAGCATAGCACCTATTAGCCATGTACTCAAGACACTTACCCGATCCGCTGTCCGCGATCGACTCAATAGTGTCGCACACATAGTGTCCATAATGATTCACGAATGTATATTGAGTCCGCACACTCAGTGCTATATAATCAACTCGCACACTTAGTGCTACGTAATCAAATCACACACTTAGTGCTACATAGTCAAACTCGCACACTTAGTGCCGCATGGTCAATTCGCACACTTAGTGCATCATATTCATTTCGCACACTTAGTGCAACATAGTCAAATCGCACACTTAGTGCTGTACAATTTAATCCCGCGCACTTAGCGCCAATCTCATGGTCATAAATGGTTATACCCGCACGTTTAGTGCCGAGACCAACAACTCAGTACATCTTACCTCTTTTCATTCAACAATTTCATCATCACATCCGTACATGCATATATATATATGTATATTTATTCATTCCATTCAGCATCAATACATAAACATTATGACCATTTGAAATAATACCAACTACATGCTTAATGACTTACCTTGTGTTGGGTAAGACGGTTCCAACTCGGCTACTCAGTGATCTTTTCTTTGCCTTTATCGGATCTAGTTCCCTTTTGCTCTTGAGCTTAAGTTCGACAAAATTTAAAATAGTCATTAATCGACTATTCAAGTATTACTTTCAGAATAATATATATATTGATTTGACTTTCACACACATAGATTATAGTAAGCTTTATAATAATCAATAAATAACTCATTGGCAAATTTTCATTAATGTTTACAACAAAATCACATATTCACTACGAGCTGTTTTCCTGAGCAGTAGTCGCTAAATTGTTTATAACTGGAGCTACAAAACTCCAAATCACTAGCCGTTAATTTTCCCTGAATATAGACTCGTATATCTTCCATCCATAAAATTTTCAGAATTTTAGGCTTGGCCAATCAATACCAGATTTTTCTTAAAGTTTCCCCTGTTTCACTGTTTGACTATTCTGACCACTCTTCACTACGAATCAAATTTCTCATTTTACAGAATTCAAAATGTGTTGTAGTTGATCTCATTTGAAACTAGACTCATTAAGGAGTCTAAGCATATAAATTTTATCTTATAATCATTTTTTTACAATTTATAATGATTTTCTAAAAACAGAACAGGGAATCTAGTAGTCATTTTGACTCAGCCCCACAATACTTCAAATATCTCAAGATCGGTAACTCTTTTGTTTTTATAGTTTCTTTTGTAAGAAAATAGACTCTTCAAGCTTTAATGGCATAATTCACTCAGCTTCTAATTCAACTCCTACAAATTATGGCGATTTTCCAAAATCACCTTACTGCTGCTGTCCCCAAACAGATTATTACCAAATCAAATACTAACATTAGCATTTCACCTTAATAGCTAGCTTACCAAGCCTTAATTTAATATATAATTCACACATATCACATTCAGCTATATATACATTTATGATATTTCCATTTCAGCATATATAGCTAACATTTATTCCGAAATTTTAATATCTAATTGCTTATAAACTTTCTTCGGATGTCGTCGACTAAATGATCGGCTACTCAACTACTTTCGATTTTCCCCGATCTAAATCCAATTCCTTGGTTTCTTGATCTTAACATATTCAAATAAATCTCATTTTAACATATTTTCATTCAATTTAGTCTAATAACGCATAAATGGGTAAATTACATTTTCACCCCTAATATTTCGCACTTTCACAATTTAGTCTTTATTCCACAAAACACAAAATACACAAAGTTTGGTCACACTCCTTAAGGGCCCAATCTTCCTAGCACCCATATAAGTCCATACATTTCATTTATTTCACCTTTGAGTCCTTCAAAAATTTATTTTTGTAATTTAGCCCTAACCACTCAAAATCACCAAAAACTTCAACACAAAACATATTAATCTTTAACATATCTTTCACTTTTCATCAACAACTATCAAAAAGCTCAAGCACTCATCAATGGCAAAACACAAAATCATCATCAATCCACAAATTGAACCATGGGTTTTTAGAACTCAAGTCAACTACTAAAACATGCATGCATCTCAAGAACAACATCAAACATACCTTAGTCTAGCAAACCACCATAGCCGATTTTCTCAAGCTCTTCCCCTTCCTTTCTTTCCTCTATTCGGCCAAAGGTGCTCAAGAATGAACACATTTTTTTTGTTTTCTTTCTTCAACTCACGGCAACAAGGGGGGGTATGGATGAGACCATTTTTTTTTCATCACCCTTCCTTTCATTGTTTAATTACCATGCTCTTTATTTTATTTTTCTTAGCGTACATCACTAGCATAACATGTTGGTGACATGTTTCCACCCATAGCATGGCCAGCCACTATGCTTTAATTTGGCTAATTTGACATGCAAGGACAAACACTTTCCCACATATATTAATGGGCCACTTGAACACTTGCCTAGCATATTTCCAAATTGTCTCACATAAGTCCCTACAATAAATTCACATACACTGACCAAATTAAAGTATGGAACTATCACACAAGCATTTACGCACATCATAAACACAGAATATAATCTTTAATTATTTATAAGACTCGGTTTTGTGGTCCCGAACCACTTCCGACTAGGGTCAATTTTG